>NC_135500.1:69900311-70065311 GCF_052857255.1 Amblyomma americanum | reverse complement strand
CGAGCGCACCTCGACCGCGCTATGGTGAGAGACCGCGAGACATTGAGCAGTACCTGGGCGATAATGTGCTGCCCTCAACGCCTCCACGATGCCAGTCTAGGTCGCCGTCTCCAAGACGAGTTCCTCCACCCAGTCATGCACCATCATCTGGCCAATTCAGAGGCACGTCTCCCCTCCGGAAAAACTGAAGACGGCGTCCTCTGGGGGTAGGACCGCCGCTGCCGCAGACAGTGAACAGCCTCCATCCGACGATTTTATGCGACGACCCCACCCGCCGACCTTAAAGACAATCCCACCGCCGACCTCACCGACGACCTCAGCGAAGACCCCATCGACGACGGCACCAAAAAACTCGCCGCCGAAATTCTTGTTGCCGCCGATGGCTATGACGTATCTGCACTCGTCGATACCGAAGCCGACTTTTCTGTCATGAGTAGTAACCTAGCCGCAACCCTCAGAAAGGTTCTAACACCTTGGCATGGGCCGCAGACACGCACAGCTGGTTGCCATGTGGTAACGCCGGTTGGCGTCTGCACCAGCCGTATAAAGATCCGCGGTGCAACTTTCACTAGCTCCTTCGCCGTGCTGCGAGAGTGCTCTAAAGAACTGATTCTCGGCATGGCCTTCCTTAAAGAGTATGGGGCGGTCATCAACCTGCACGAGAAATTGGTATCGTTTTCGACACAGCGAGCCGTTGATACCGACCCCGAGCCGCACAGAGCACCATTACGCATCTCTGATGACCACACAACGATACCGCCGAGAGCAAGCAAGTTTGTCACAGTCCAGTGTAATACCAGCTCCGGTACTCGGAGCATTGCCGAAGCGAATATGTCGCTGCTACTGTCTCGGCAAGTTTGCGTTGCTCGTGCCCTTGTCGACCTTGTTCACGCGCGTACCGCGCTCTTAGTGACCAACTTTAGTTGTGAACCCCAACAATTGACGAAAAACACAGTGATTGCCCATTTTGAAGAACTTGGCGAGCATGCCGGCCAATGTGCCTTATCAACAACGGCCCCCGAAATAGCTGAACAGGACACTGCAACAGCCATTAGGACCGACGTGAACCCTGACCTTCTGACCAATCAGAAACGCCGCGTGGAAAGCCTTATTGACTCTTTCCGCGACTGTTTTGCATCAACATCCAAGGTTCGCCAGACGCCAATAACTAAGCACCGTATTATCGTCGACAGTGACCAGAGACCGCTATGTCAGCGTCCTTATCGTGTTTCGTCGAAGGAGCGCGATGCTATCCGCCGCCAAGTTGCCGAAATGCTCCACGACGACGTCATACAACCATCGACGAGTCCCTGGGCGTCACCTGTTTTTCTCGTCGCAAAGAAGGACGGCAGCCTACGGTTCTGTGTAGATTATAGACGCCTCAGTAACGTTACCAAAAAAGATGTCTATCCACTGCCGCGCATTGATGACTCATTAGACCGCCTCCGCCATGCTACCTACTTTTCGTCACTCGACCTTCGTAGCGGTTATTGGCAAATCGAGGTCGACGAACGTGACCGAGAAAAGACCGCCTTCGTTACTCCTGACGGACTGTACGAATTTAAGGTGCTTCATTTCGGCTTGTGTTAAGCCCCTGCGACGTTCCAACGTATGATGGACACCGTACTAACTGACCCTAAAGTGGCAGTCCTGCCTTGTCTATCTCGACGACGTCGTGATTTTCTCCGACACGTTCGAGGAGCACCTGAAACGTTTGCGTGCCGTCTTCGAAGCAATTCGTTCTGCGGGTCTGTCTCTCAAGCCTGAAAAGTGCCACTTCGCATTTCGGGAGCCCGTTTCTTGGCCACATTGTGAGCGCTCAGGTCGTTAGCCCCGACCCAGAAAAGACCGCCGCCGTTGCTGCATTTCCCCAGCCAACAGATAAACGAAGCTTGCGGCGTGTCCTGGGGCTTTGCGCCTATTATCGGAGGTTCGTTCAAAACTTCTCCAAGCTCGCAGAGCCGCTGACTCGCCTGACAAAAGACTCCGAACCCTTTTTCTGGGGCCAAGATCAGGAAAAAGCTTTCATAGAGCTTAAGGCCCGCCTCCAATCTACGCCTATCCTTGCCCACTTCGACGAGCAGGCCGACACGGAACTGCACACAGATGCCAGCAATGTGGGCCTCGGTGCGGTGATTGTGCAGTGGCAAGACGGTGTGGAACGCGTGATCGCATACGCAAGTCGCACTTTGTCCCGTTCCGAAGTGAATTACTCCACAACAGAAAAGGAGTGTCTCGCTGTTGTGTGAGCAATCAGAAAATTTCGCCCATACCTGTACGGCCGCCCGTTTCGAGTCGTCAGCGATCATCACTCCTTGTGCTGGCTTGCGAACCTCAAAGATCCATCGGGGCGACTTGCACGGTGGAGCCTTCGGTTGCAAGAGTTCGACGTCACCATCGTGTATAAGTCGGGTCGGCAACATAGCGATGCAGACTGTCTCTCCCGAGCTCCTCTTCCGTGCCCACCAGATGAGTCCGACGACGATTTTTTTTTATTCGAAAATGAAACTGAGCACAATTCAATATGTACAATAATAACTGGACCCATAGCCAGGGGCTAGTTTCGGGTCCAACACAATACAATACAACATGTTTGCAGCACGCGGAAACGAAGAACATTTCTATTCCTAAAATGAAAATTAGAACGTTATAAGATTTGCGGAGAAAAAATACAGGAATACAAACAAAACGCTCACAAAAAACATATTTCTCTTCGAAACAAAGATTAAAAATTCATACCATATACTTCACATATTTATCAGGAACATTTTGAGGGATTGTACAAAATTTGTTTCTGTTTTAACCTCATTCGGAATGCCATTCCAGATTAAAACTCCATTGAATTCTAATAATCTTTACCCGTAATTATTGTGACAGGCGGGCAAATTGAAATGTTTTGCACTAGCAGCCCTAGTCTCCCTTTTAGGAGTTATAAAGATACTGTGGGGAAGCGGTTCATTGAGCTGTAGTATTTTATGAATTGTCTGGGCTATCTTTAATGTATACATGGAATGGAAAGGTAGAATGCCGGTGGACTTGAAAAGTGGTTCAGTAGAGTCAGTATATTTTGAATAAGTAATTATTCTTATCGCTCTCTTCTGCAATCGGATTACAGGTTCGAGATATGTGGGGTATGTGTTACCCCATGACTCCATGCAGTAGATTAGCTGGCTTTGTATAAAAGCAAAGTAGAGTATTCGGAGTATAGAGAAATTAAAGCATTCTCGCGCTTGTAATAAAATATGGCAACCATATGCCAGCTTTGAGCAAACTTGCTTTACTTGATTGTTCCAGTGCATATCAGAATCAAGATATACGCCTAGATATTTAAAACTGCTTACTTCTTGTATTGGCTGGTTATTTAAATACAAAGCAACATTTTGGTAGTTTAATTTTATTGCCCTAGAGCGGAACAAAGTATATTTGGTTTTCTGAATGTTAACGAAGAGGTGGTTGTTAGTAAACCAGTTAAGAACCATTTCCATCTCTTCGTTTATCTTTTTCTTGAGTTCATCGATTGTGTCTCCTATAAATATTAAAGCTGTGTCATCAGCGTACATCACTGCTTGAGAATGTTTTAGTATAGACGGGAGGTCATTTACATAAAGCGAGAAAAACATTGGTCCCAGAACTGAGCCCTGTGGTACCCCAGTCAGCACGACCTGCGCCCCAGAAATCACGTTATTCATTACAACATGCTGTACGCGGTTTGTAAGGTAACTATTGAAAAAATCTAACATTTTCCCTCGGAAGCCATACTTACTGAGTTTATCAACAAGGATTGTATGATTAACCGCATCGAATGCCTTTTTAATATCTAAATACACCACTATGGCAATCTTATTATCGTTGAGGGCAGTATTTATCATTTGCGATAGGACAAGGACTGCGGATGCTGTTGATCTATGCGGCGTGAAGCCATGCTGACTTGGGCATATAATATTAAACTTACGTATAAATTTCTTTATGCGTATACATAGTATTTTTTCAAAAACTGTATTGATGACACCAAGGACTGAAATTGGCCTATAATTACTCGGTTCCGACAGTTCCCCTTCTTTATGGATAGGCACGACTTTAGCTACTTTTAGTCTTGCAGGAAATATTGAACATTCTATAGAGTGCGTAAATAGGTGTAATAGGTGCATGGCTAATATGTCAATATTATCTTTGATTATTTTTTCTGGAATGGCGTTCAGACCCGGGGATTTGCTTACTTGAAGTGTGCTTACCACACTAACGATTTCGCCCAGCTCGAGCTCTTTCATTACAAAACTATTTATAACAGGGTTTATAAGATTGCTAGGATCAGTTATCGGGATCAGCTGCTAGGCTAAGAGAGGCCCGATATTTACAAAGTAATTGTTAAATATGTCCGCCACATCCTTATCAATTACATCAGGTTGTACTTGTTGCTTAGAGGTAGGGCGAATAGCATCCTTTACGATGTTCCACATTTTCGCTGTATTTCCATTTGCTTCCTGAATAAGGAAGGAGTAATATTCCTTTTTTCTTTTTCTCATCATGGAGATTGTGGAATTCCTATGGAGCTTAAATTGGGTTAGGTAGTATTCATTTCTTTTATTCTGTTTCCATTTTTTATACCAGTACTTTTTTTTCTTTAGATCATCAAGAATGGATTTTGTCATCCACGGGCAAACAGGTTTCTTGTAGTTTCTTATGCCTGTTTTCTCACTACATTGTGCAATTATACTTTGAAGGGCGTCAATAAAATTGTTAAATTCTATGTCAACATAACCGTCATATGCAGCAGAGAAATCTGTTTGTTCCAGTAAGTTGCGAAGTAAGCCATGATTTATTTTTTTATGATGTTTAGTGTGATTATGCTTCACACCCTCTGAAGCCTTATTTTCCAGGGCAGCAAATATTGGCAAATGGTCGGAAATTGGAACAGAGCACACACCAGCACAAACAATGTCATCCCTGCTACAAAGGACATGGTCAATCAGTGTACTTGTGGTGGTGGTAATCCGGGTAGGTTCAGCTATTAGATTATGTAAGTTGAAGGATTCCAGCAACAATGTGTAATCATTTTGTGTGTCTGATGTGGCATCAATGTCAATTCTGCTTTCCTCGGCGCTGTCACCACATCCGACCTTGCCCACCACCAGAGGGCCGACTGCGAACTGCTGCCTCTAATCGAGTACCTCAAAGGAACCGCTCCGTCTCCGCCCAGACTCTTCTCGCGCGGACTTTCGTCGTTTTGCTTAATAGATGGAGTCCTTTACAAGAAAAACTACGGTCCGACCGACACTGCGTATCTCCTCGTTGTCCCAACCGTGCTTCGTAAGGAAGTTCTCGCTGCATGCCACGACGACCTTTCTTCTGGCCACCTCGGTTTTTCCAGAACATTGGGACGCCTCCGCCACAAGTACTACTGGCCACGGCTTGCTGCGGTCGTCCAACGCTACGTTCGAACCTGCCGTGAGTGTCAACGACGGAAGGTACCACCGACAAAACCGGCCGGCCTTCTGAAGCCAATTGATCCACCGCAAATCCCATTCCAACAAGTCGGCATGGACTTACTGGGCCCATTCCCGGTATCCTCCATGGGAAACCGGTATATTGTTGTTGCCACGGGCTACCTAAGCCGCTATTGTGAAACCAAGGCTCTTCCCCATGGCACCGCAGCTGAAATTGCACAGTTCTTTGTTCACCACATCGTGCTTCGCCACGGCGCCCCCGTGGTTGTATTAAGTGACCGGGGAACCGCGTTTACGTCGGCTCTTACACACGAGGTCCTCCGTCTTAGTGGCACCAGTCATAGAAAAACGACTGCTTACCATCCTCAAACGAATAGACTTACTGAGAGGCTGAACAAGACCATCACAGATATGATGTCTATGTATGTCGACGCTGACCATCGCAACTGGGACGAAATACTTCCCTACATCACGTTTGCGTACAACACCGCCTTCCAAGAAACGACGCGCTTCACCCCCTTCCGTTTGGTGTATGGCCGAGATGCCCTGACCATGCTTGACGCAATGCTGCTCCCGGACTGTACCCCCTCGTCTGTCCCAGGCGCTGACCAATTCGTTCGCGATGCAGAACCCGCTCGCCACCTTGCTCGACAACGCATTCGCCACCAGCAGACAACTGACGCCCGGCGTTACAACCTCCGCCACAGGGAGGTGATTTACCAATCCGGCGAGCACGTCTGGGTATGGAGCCCTAAACGTGTGCGCGGTCGCTCTGAAAAGCTTCTGCGGCGCTACTTCGGCCCCTACAAGGTGCTACGTCAACTCAGCGATGTGAACTATGAAGTGTACCCGCAAGGAGTTGTCCGGTCTTCTCGCCCGCCCAAGTCTGAAGTCGTGCACGAGTCCCGCATGAAACCGTATTACGCCCGTTAGCCCCTCCCGGAGTTCACTTTCAGTGCTGCCACCACACGCCATCGCACTTTCGGTGTCTCCACACTCTTTATCCCCCTTGCCGGAGGCATCGAGGCGATGCCTCTTGAAAGGAGGGGGGCAATGCCACACTGCTCACATTCTGCGAGCGCCGCCATGCGGCCGAGCGGCATGACTGGGCTCGTGTGGGAGCGAAGAAGAGGACGTTTCCCGTTCGAACGCGCGCTGCTGGGTTTCTGGCCTTCAGATTAAAAAAGCCCCTTTTCGTGCCGCCCTACGTTTGCCGGCGACAATATATATATATATATATATATATATATATATATATATATATATATATATATATATATATATATATATATATATATATATATATATATATATATATATATATATATATATATATATATATATATATATAACAAAGCGGCGGACGTAGCAAGTTCCGCTATACCGCGAGTGTGCCGTTCCAATTTACAGTCGCGGACGAGGGTGGCGCTGGTGAACACGCTCAACGTTCGCTTACACACAGAACATAAATAGCCACGAAAAAAGCAGATTGGACAGCCGTCGCCGTAGCTCAGTTGGCAGAGCACCGGTCGCTGTATTCGGAGGTCGTGGTTTCGGATCCCACCCGCGGCATGGTTGTTTTCCTGCTTCTTTATAAAGAATTTTCTTTAAGCGACGGATTAATCGAAGTATTATTCCTTCATTGGATTGGCACTACAAATTAAAAAAATAGAAACATTCCGCTTTGCACCTTGGTTTCGGTGACTGTTGGCCACTCACTCACACACGCACACGCACACACGCACACGTGCACACACGTGCACACACACGCACACTCAGGCATGCGCGCCCACGCACGCACACACGCATGCACACACGCACACACAGTGACGAGAACAGGGGAATGCACTAAAAGTAAAAGGGCACATAGAGAGTCAACACCTGCCTCCTGCCCCAGACCGAAGAGCGGTAGAGCGTCTGCAACATCGTTTTCTTTGGGGCGTCTACTGAAACCACCAGGTCGCATTACTGCCCTCGGCAAATAAAATGCCCAGAGGCCTGACCATCCGACTCGCGTGCGGCAGGTGCAGGGCTTGTTCTCCAGTGCCGTCTGGCACCCACCGGTGACACAATGGGTACAAGACTTTTCCTGGTCTGGTGCACGGCATATGTAGGGTAAAATGCTTGGGAAATGAGTGTTTGAGCCTACCTTGTGCAGAAAAAGGCCCACAATTGGGCTTCTACCGCACGAGGCGGATTGGCATTGCTTGACAGTGGATGTTATCCGTGATCCATCAAGGCAAAGTAACACTAGAGAGAGATTACAATACAACAAAAGCTTCGCAACTAAACTGCACTTACAGAAAAGAGAGATAAACAAACAAAACAATTTGTTCACCGGGCACTGCGACAGACCAGTGACCTGAGGCACACGCCGGAGCTGTCCCGCAGGGTGGCGCAAGCTGCGTCACATGTCCGTAGCTGGTCGATTGTTGAGCAGCGAGTCGAGGTGGCTGGGCGTCAGGTGTACGGTGCAGATGGAAGCGTCTGGTGGATGGCGCTAGGTGCAGGGAAAAAGGACGGCCCAAGAGTAAGGAAGCAGGGACTGTGGGAAAATCATTTACTTTCTTGTTTACTGCCCGGTTGATGAATTAGGTTGAACACAGCTTGGCAAGCAGCTATGGCTCCCGCTAAGACATCTACAAAATTCTGAATGAATTTGCCTTCAAGTAAATTAATGAGGTATATGCATATAATCATTGCTGTCCCCTGCACAAGGACTGTCGCACCGAATTCGAACAAATTCCTCGTGCTCACGATAAGTCGGAACGGCAACGAGAAACTTCATGACGATCGGGATCATCCCCTAAGTAATGTCGGCGCAGGACAAACACAAAAAAAAATAAGTAACGCTGAGTTTTTTCAGCCACCGTGTGAGTGAAGGTGCTCACAACACATTTTAACGCATAATTTTTAACTGATGCTGATGAAAGAACAACGCATTTTTGCAAAAAGCGGAATTTATTTCACAGAATTTGCCTTTTCTGTATGATATATTTCTAATTAAAGCACGTGTCGCAACTCACCATGCACCCCGTAAACGTATTGATTGTGACAAAAACGAAACAATGCGGGATTTAGGCAGATTAACTTCTTATTTGCTTTTAATGCCATAACTGCGTATCTCTAAATTGCAAGCTCGATTTTGACATATTTTGCTCAAGTTAACTTAAGGCTATAGCATATTGGGACAGTACCAATCAATCTAGTGGCGCCATGTTGCGGCCGAACGGTTTTAGTGGGGACTGACCAAGCCTTGTGCACTCGAGCGGCTAGAGGTTTTTGTCATCTTCCTCGCTCGAGCTCCCTGCCGTCTTGCACGCCCAGCACGTCTAGTTAAACCTGGTTTGTGTGCTTCGACCGTTTTAGGAAGCCATATTTGTTGGAGCAGCTGGGTAGCGTTCCATGTGCTCTGACTACGAGGGCACTCTTGACGCCTGTTCTCCACGCGTGGACTCACCACCTGTCCACAAGGCGAGTCGCCGTCTGCGAGGCCTACAACCTGAGTTTAGCCAACTGACAGCGCTGGTAAGGGCCATGACATCCACCGCGGCTAGCCAGACAACTCAGCATTCCGGGAATGCTCCGCCTTTCGTCCTTCCCGCACCTCGGCCGCCGTTACCGTTCTACGGGGACAGGTTCGAAGACGTCGAAGACTAGTTGGCCCGCTTTGACCGTGTTGCGGGTTTCAATGAGTGGGACGGCGAGCGCAAGTTGCGCGACGTCTACTTTGCGCTGCAGGACTCGGCTAAAACTTGGTTTGAAAACCACGAAGCTTCCTTTACCACCAGGGAGGCTTTTCTTCGAAAGCTGCTAGCGACATTTACCAGCAGCGAAAGAAAAGAAAAAGCTGAAATCGCCCTGCGCTCGAGATCACAGCAACCGAACGAGAGTGTCGCGATATTCATAGAGAACATGACGCGACTGTTCAATCGGGCCGACCCTGCTATGCCTGAAGCCAAGATGGTGCGCCACCCTAAGCGTGGCTTAAAAAGCCGCTGTTTGCAGGACTGGTCCGTGACCCGCCAAGAACAGTGTCCGACTTCACCAAGGAGGCAACGGGTATCAAGCGCTCTCTGCAGGAACGGGGCGCGCACTACGGACATCATGCTACTGTAGCAGCCACTTCCCAGTACACGCCTACGTCGCTGCCCGCCGAGGAGCTTCGGGAGCTTGTAAGAAGCCTTGTGCGCGAGGAACTGGCGAAACTTCGCTTTCAAGCTCCACAGGTCAGCGTCGCTGCCGTTACGGACGTGGTCCGCGAAGAAATCCGACGAGTTGTGCAGCCAACCCCAGCTCCACACCCGGCGCCCTCCGTTATGACGTACAGCGAGGCGCTACGAAGTCCTGGGCCAGCGATGCGAGCCTTTTCCCCCGTCGCTGATGTGCCACCTCTGCAGTACCCCATCCCAATAGTACCTTCCGTGCCGCAGGAGTTCAGGCCCCCCGTGAGCAAAGCGCCCGTTTGGCGTACGCCAAGCAATCGGCCGCTCTGTTACCACTGCGGGGAGCCCGGCCACACCCTCCGCCACTGCTCATACCGCAGAATTGATTTAAGGGGGTTTTCACCTGACGCACCTCGAGCACGCTACGGTGAAAGACCACGGGATATCGAACAGTACTTGGATGATAACGTGCAATCTTCGACCTCGAAGCGACGCCAGTCCCGATCGCCGTCCCCAAGGCGGTTCTCTTGGCCCGGCCGCCCGTCATCCTCCGGCCAGTTCAGAGGCACGTCCCCGCGTCGGGAAAACTGAATACGGCGTCCTCCGGGGGTGAAGCTAGCACGAATGGACCGAGCAAAGAGCCTTCACCCGTCGATTCGCCGCGACGCTCCGATCGACGGCGACCTGACCCGACGACCTCGACGACGCGCTGGCACAGACTGGTTTCCGCCGAAATTTAGGTATTCGCCAACCACGACGTTACCGCACTCGCGGATACCGGCACCGATTTTTCTGTAATGAGCAGACGGTTAGCCACGGCCTTGAAGAAGGTTCCGGACAGATCCGGACAGCTGGTGGCCACGTGGTAACTCCGATCGGTGTCTGCACTTCGCGAATCCAAATCCGCGGTGTTACTTTCCCTGGTTGCTTTGCTGTGTTACCCGAGCGCTCCAAAGACTTCATACTCGGTTTGGATTTCCTTAAAGAGTACGGTGCCGTTATCAACCTTCAGGAGTTAAGCGTGTCGTTTTCCACTCAAGGCCCTGTCGACGACGATACCGAGCCACGCAGGGCTAAGTTACGCGTCTATGACGACCACGTATCGATCCCGTCAAGTGGCAGCATGTTTGTTACCGTAGATTCTTATAACAGCCCCAGCACTCGTGGTATCGCTGAAACCAACATCTCACTGCTCCTGGGTCGGCAAGACTGTGTAGCTCGCGGTATTATTTAATTGAACAGTGGGCGAAGCGAACTTTTGGTGACCAATTTTGTTTCTGAACCCCAGTGTTTGCCTGGCAAAACAGCTAAAGCGTATTTCGAAGAACTTAGCGAATTCGCGGCAGAGCACGCGCTGTCCGAAATCCCGGCATCAGTGGAGACACCGACCACTCCCATAAAAACTGACGTGAATCCGAACCTCCCGTGTAATCAGAGACCCTGCCTCGAGAGCATTATAGAATCTTTCCGCGACTATTTTGCCTCGACCTCCAAGGTTAGGCAGACTCCGCTCACAGAGCGCCGCATTATAGTTGACGCAACCAGCAACCGTTATGCCAGCCGCCTTATCGAATCTCTGCGAAGGAACGCGATGCCATTCACCGACATGTTCAAGAAATGCTGCAAGACGACGTGATACAGCCGTCGACGAGCCGGTCGGCATCGCCTGTTGTTCTAGTGGCGAAGAAAGATGGAACTCTACGGTTCTGTGTTGATTACAGACGTCTAAACGAGGTGACTGAAAAAGACGTTTATCCTCTGCCACGCATTGATGACTGCCTGGACCGGCTATGCCCCTCCGCCTACTTCTCGTCACAAGATTTTCGCAGTGACTATTGGCAAATCGAGGTGGGCGAACGCGACCGCGCAAAGACCGCATTTATTAAACCGGATGGTCTGTACGAATTCTGGGTGCTTCCTTTCGGCCTGTGCTCGGCTCCTGCCATCGTCCAGCGGATGATGGACACCGTGCTTGCCGATCTGAAATGGCAGTCCTGCCTAGTGTACCTGGATGACGTAGTCATCTTCTCCGCCTCGTTCGAAGAGCACCTATTATTGGTTTTTGTGCCGAACTTCTAGATCGCTGAGACCCTCACACGCCTCACGAAAGATGCCAGACCATTCTTCTGGGGCCAGGAGCAACAACAGGCCTCTGAAGACCTCCGCATTCGTCTCCGAAGTACACCCCTCCTTGGCCACTTTGATCAGTCAGCCGACACTGAACTGCACACCGACGCCAGCAACATTGGCCTCGGTGCGGTCTTTGTGCAGTGGCAGGATAGTATCGAACGCGTCATCGTATACGCAAGCCGCACTTTGTCACACGCTCGGAGGCGAACTATTCCTCTATTGAAAAAGAATGCCTGGAAATTATTTGGGCAGTGACCAAATTTCGCCCGTATTTATAGGGCCGCCCTTTTAGAGTCGACAGTGATCGCCATTCGCTTTGTTGGCTGACAAACCTCAAAGATCCCTCGGGGCGGCTTGCACGCTGGAGCCTTTGCCTTCAAGATTTCGATGTCACCATCATTTATAAGCCCGGTAGGAAGCACTGTGATGCCGACTGTCTGTCTTGTGTTCCTATCGAGGACAACCGAGCTGATCCCGACGACGATTCTGTTTTTATCGCTGTCATATCCACATCGTCCTCACTCAACACCAAAGGGACGACAGTTAACTACGGCCTCTCACTGAATATCTTGAAGGAAGTGCTGCCTCACCCCCGCGAATCTTGCCACGTGGACAGTCGTCATTCTGTTCGCGCGATGGCGTTTTTATAAGAAAAAATTACAACCCGACGAAAGCTGCCTATCTGCTCGTCGTACCTGCTAGCTTGTGCGACATCACCTTCCTTTCCATACCTCGCTGCGATGTCCTTAACATAAGCTGAGCCCTCTTAGCCTCTAGCTTTCTGCTGCGTAGGTGAGTACTGGTAAGATACTGCCGTTGTATGCTGTTCTCTGGAAGGACATGTTAGTAAACTGCCTGTAGGGTTCGGCGCGCTGTCGCATCTTTTTGTACATGTGTTGCGAATATCCCGCGAGAGGGCAGTGATCTAGGCTGCGCGTCCGGTTTTGTTTTATTTTGTTTTGCTTTCGTGCACGCCGTTAGAAGTGTAGTCATGCCTTTTTGGTTAGTCTCCGCATTCGTCCTTGCGGTTTCCTTCGCCACTCCGGACGGCGGGGCTATCTGCCGACCTCGACCTTGGACCCCTGTCCCCTTGGCGAAGGATTGCGAGAACACCTAGAAGGAACTCGGGGATTAGGGAAAACGCTGACATACATACATACATACATACATACAAGTTTTATTCTCCACAAAGAAGTGGAAGGAGGCGGAGGGAAAAGCCGTACATTTGCGGCTTGAAAAATCCTCCGCCCCCTTACAGTGCATACAGCAGCAGAGCGGGACAATAGACAGTCACATTTTTTTGTTGCAAAGAAGCAAAAAAATAAAAAAAAAATAAACAGCACTATATCGCATCACAAAATAAAATAAGCCTAAATAAGAGTTTCAATAGAACACTGGGTTTGGACTCCTGGAAAAACATCAGTTCTGAGCTTTCCTATTCGTCAAAACTGATGAGCCGCAGTTAGCAGTTTATTTTTACGTGTGGAAAGGGGCGCGGGAATCTTCGGGGTGTATCCGCGAAGGGAGCCACGCACGTGGGCTTTTGTCTCTAGCCACTCCTAGCTGGCAGACTTGCCGAGCGCGGAGGGAGTGACCGTTGAGAGCTGGTGCAAGGTGAACCAGTTTGACTGTTGGGACGCGGTGTCCCTCGCCTCTGTGCAGGCGGTCGGCTTGGCCGGCCGCGGATAGCTGTGGCCGTATACTGACTTTTGTTTGTACCCATCTGTAAATAGCCTGTATAAAAGTTCGTTTGTCACTAAATCGCTTCGCCTGCAAGTCATATCATCGAGCAGCCTTCAAGCGGTGCATCCAGTTTCTGGAAATCACCGGAACAACACCACCGACAAGCCTTTACTGGCGCAGTCGACAGTACTGGTGCTTTGCAGCGGCCCCGTGGAACGGACGAAGACATCCACGGAGAGAACGACGAAGTTAGGCATCCAAGGCGAGATACCGAAAGGACGACAGGCTACGGGGGTACAAAGGTGCGAACCGCATCGGGCGTGAAACGCCGAAGACAAGGCCTTCAACAGACACAGAGTGGTATCCCTGAGCAACGGCGGGAGCAACGAGAATGCAACAAGAGGCCTCCGAGGAAGAGAGTGCTGCAGCCGTGGGAAAAGACGAGGCGGCGTCTGGCTGAGAGGTTCGGAGAGGTCGTAGGAGCCATGGGCAGCGACGCGACGGCAGAGTGAGTCCCCCTTCCCATTTGCTTGCCTCCGTAGCGCTCGAGAAGCAGGTTTAGGGAGCAACGGGTGTGATGGCCGCATTCAGGTGTTTGAGTGGGCAATACGCCAGGCGCGCCTTATGGTCCAGGCTGGACGATGTCAGCGTGGAATCCCTCGAGCGCGAACAAGCGATAGCCAAAAAAGAGTACAAGGAGATGAAAGAATCTCTCCAGAAAGAGCGAAGTGCGCAGCAGGAGGTTGTACCGCTAGAGCGAGCTCAGAACCGATCACCCCCTCCGTGTAGAGGAGACGGCAACGAATCGCTGAGCAGTGCAACAGAGGATGTGGTTGGTTGCTGCAGCTTGAAGCCGGTATGGATTGAGAGCGCTTCGAGCAAAGCGCAAGTCCTGACAAACAATGTAGAGATCGCTGCCGCATTCAGGTATTCGAGTGGGCATTATGCCAGGTTCGCCTTATGGTCCGGGCGAGGTAGTTACCTCGAAAATAAGCTGGACGATGTCAGCCTGGAATCTCTCAAGCGCAAACTAGCGATAGCCAAACAAGAGTACAAGGAGATGAAAGAATCTCTCCAGAAAGAGCGAAGTGCACAGAATGAGGTGGTACCAGTAGAGCGAGCTCAGAGCCGATCACCCCCTTAGAGTAGAGGAGATGGCAACGAACCGCTGAGCAGTGTAACAGAAGAGGTGGTTAGTTGCTGCAGCTTGAAGCCGGTAGAGATCGAAAGCGCTTCGAGCGAAGCGCAAGTCCCGGCAAACAAAGTAGAGATTGCTGGCGCTGAGTTGCCGGATGTTGCTCAGTCAGCAATCCAGGTTGAAAGAGAACAGTGGTCCCTACCTGCCGGCTAGGAGATGAGCCCCGTGGAGGGGAAGGCCAATGAAACCCATCCAGCGGGAGACGCACGCGAAGGCTGACAGACTTTTGCGCTGAACCTCATGAGCATGAGGAAAAGGGCGGCTCGCCAGGCGCAGGCGTCCGGTGTGAACTTTCTTGGCGCATCGACATGGAAGCGGTGCGTCGGGGGTGTTTCACCAATGACGCGGATGAAACATCGAACTCAGCGGTAGCGGCGTCGCTTGAGGCGCAGGTGTCGCAGCTGACTAGAGCTGATTCTGAGACAGCGGACACGGGTACAAGCAATGCTACAGTGGAGAGATTGCCATACGGCAGATCAGCTGATGTGTACAGTGTCTGCGTCCTTTACCGTGAACAGAGCACGGAAACACGTCAAAAGTTTGCGACGCACGCCAAATCACGGCACGATCTTGGCGTGCCTTTGCCGATGCAGCCCGAGGGACTGGCGTCAAGCGTAAAGACGCTACAGCAGTTGAGCACGCAAAGCATGAAGGCCTCAGAAAACATGGCTCTGTCCATAGTGAAGGCGCGTGGCCTGAGTGCGCTTATTGCCAACGAGGGTCGTAAGTTGGATAGACAGCAGCGCAAACGGAATGTCACTGCGCTGACCGCCTGTGCCGCACCGATATTCGGTCGTAGACGGCGGGTGCGAGTGTTCGACCCGGGAGGACGCCGCTGAATCGTAGGCTGCGTTGGCCATGACCACTCCTCCTTTAACAGGCCTCGCCATGTCCCAACAAGGACCCGTGCGCAGGTATGCAACACGGCTAGCCTTGGAAGCACGTCTCGATATGAAACAAAAGGCTCGAGTAAGCGTGGACGCAATAGGTGGTGTGGGGGATCCAGAGTTGGCAGGACTCAGTGTTCAGGGACCACAGACATGGACATGACCGAATGTTCTTGTGCGGCAGTTATGCTGATTTTACCTTGTGTGCTTCAGTGATTACGAACAGTTTGATATAAACTGCTCGGACTGTATTTGTTTGCATATTACAGATGTTTGAGTGCCCCGAGAATGATGTGCTGTCTTAGTTACAAGATTGAGAGTATTTATCATTGGCACTGTCATTAGCATTGTCGTTAGCATTGTCACAAGCATTGGCCTCGGGATGGGTGTGAGTGTGACGAAGGGCCGCAGCATGCGGGCTCGCAGGCTCCGGTTGCTTGCTCGTGCAGAGGTACTCAACCGCCACTTGCCGAACCCTTTTTGTTGTTTGTTACCTCGGCTTATCTCTGAATAGATTAGCCGAGTCTTGGGGGGAAGGTGTAGGGTTCGGCGCGCTGTCGCATCTTTTTGTACATGTGTTGCGAATATCCCGCGAGAGGGCAGTGACCTAGGCTGCGCGTCCGGTTTTTTAATTTTGTTTTGCTTTGGTGCACGCCGTTAGAAGGGGACTCATGCCTTTTTGCTTAGTCTCCTCTTTCGTCCTTGCGGTTTCCTTCGCCGCTCCGGACGGCGGGGCTATCTGCCGACCTCGACCTTGCACCCCTGTCCCCTTGGCGAAGGATTGCGAGACCACCTAGGGAGGAACTCGGGGTTTAGGAAAAACGCTGACATCAGTTCTGAGCTTTCCTATTCGTTAAAACTGATGAGCCGCAGTTAGCAGTCTATTTTTACGTGTGGAAAGGGGCGCGGGCATCTTCGGGGGGTACCCGCGAAGGGAGCCGCCCTTTGTGCCTTGGTCTCTAGCTATTCCTAGCTGGGAGGCGCTCGGTCTGGCCGAGTGCGGAGGGAGTGACCGCTGAGAGCTGGTGCAAGGTGCGCCAGTTTGACTGTTGGGACGCGGTGTACCTCGCCTCTGTGCAGGCGGTCGGCTAGGCCGGCCGCGGATAGCTGTGGCCGTATACTGAGTTTTGTTTGTACCCATCTGTAAATAGCCGGTATAAAAGTTCGTTTCTCACTAAATTGCTTCGCCTGCAAGTCATTTCATCGAGAAGCCTTCAAGCGGTGCATCCAGTTTCTGGAAATCACCGGACCAACACCTCCGGCAAACCTTTACTCTGACACTCATGATCTGAGAGAACCTGCCATATGCGCTACACCCCATTCTTATTCTTCTGTTTATTTCTTTCTCATAATTCGAGGTCGCGGTCACTACCTGGACTAAGGAATTACCACTTCTAGCCCCTCGCGACCAATTCTACACTTTTGAACATTAATTTGGTTTTGCTGCAGGTTAATTTTTAGACCCACCGTTCTCCTCTGCCTGTCATTATCTGCCTGATTGATCGAGCCTTGCATTTCATTTCCTGAGTGACTCAGAAAGGCAATGGCATCAGTGAACTACAGATTATTTAGGTATTCTCCATTAACTCTTATCCCTAACTGTTCCCAATTCAAGGCTTGGAATACCTTCTGAAAAGAGGGGGTGAATAGCATTGGTGAGATCGTGTCTCCCTGCCTGACGCCTCCCGTTATTCGAAATTTCTTGCTGAGTTTATGGAGGACTGTGGTAGCTGTGCCGTAGCTATAAACATATTGCAGAACTTTCACATAAGGCCTTTCTACACGCTGATTTCGCAATGCCTTCATGACGACCGAGGTTTCCACTGATTCAAATAATTTATCGTAATAAATAAAATTTATATATACGGTTGGTTATATTCTGCGAATTTCTCTATCACCTGATTGACAGAGTGAATATGATATATTGTGGATTATCCTTTACGAAAGCTTGCCTGATCTTTTCCTTGATTGAAGTGTAAGGTTGCCCTGATTCTATTAGGGCTTACCTTAGTAAATACTATGTAGGCAACGGACAGTAAACTGATCGGCTGGTAATTTTTCATGTTCTTGGCGTCTTCATTTTTCTGAATTAAAATGATGTTAGCATTCTTCCAAGCTTTTGGTACGGTCGAGGTCATAATGCACTGCGTATAGAGGGTGGCTTGTTTTTTATAGCACAATCTTCCCTCCATCTTTCAACAGATCTGCTGTTACCTGATTTTTGCCAGCTGCTTTTCCCCTTGGGATTTCTCCTAAGCTTTCTTTACTTCGTCTTTCGTTACGGACAGGACCACGCATTGTTTTTCGCTGCAGCCGCTCTCATTAATGTTCTGATTACATTGGCTACTGTATAGATTTGAGTAGAACTCTTCAGCTACATTAACTATCTTATACATATTGCTGTTGACGTTGCCCTCCTTGCTTTTTAACGCTTGCATCTGGTTTTCACCTATGCCTAGTTTCCTCTTCGCCACTTTTAGGTCACCGCCGCTGTAAAGAGCATGCTCAATTCTCTCTATATTAGGGTTCCTTATGTCGGCTAACTTGCGGTTATTTGTTAACTTCCATTGCTCTGCTATTTCTGTTTTGTCTCTAGAGTTAGATGCCCTCATGTTTCGGCGTTTCTTAATCAGATCTTTCGTCTCCTGAGATAGCTTGCCGGTATCCTATCGAACAATGTGACCACCTACTTTTAGGGCGCACTACGTAATGAACGCAGTGGGATAATCACTTATTGTTGGAACATTAAGATCGCATTCATCAGTTAAAAACGAAAACCTGTTCTGCAGCGAACTCTTGAATTCCTGTACTTTCCCTCATACCGCAAACTAGTAAATGAGGTTCCGCTTCAATAATATTTTTCCGCTACTTCAAATATAGGCTAACTCGAGATCTTACCATTATGTGGTCGGTACACCGCACCTTTCCGACAACCTCCACATCCTGCACAATGAGAGTGTGAGTGCATAGAAGGAAGTCTATTTCAATTTTATTTTCACCATTGGGCCTCTTCCAGGTCTACTTCCTATTCACTCGTTTGTGGAAGAAGGTATTCACGATCCGAACATTATTTCTATCAGCGAGCTCTTCTAGTAACTCTCCCCTGCTCCTCCTAAGAACCTATCACATAGTCGCTTACTGCCTGGTCTCCAGCCGGCTTCTTTCCCACCTTCAAATGGAAGTCGCCCGTCAGTAGTGTACTGTCACTTTACTTTGTTGATGGCCGATTCTTCGTATTCATATAAACTTTCAACAGTTTGGTCATCGTGACTAGATGTAAGCGCGCAGGCCGGCAACACCTTCGGCTTGTACCTCTTAGTAAGACTAATTACGATCGCTGCCACCCTTTTGTTAATACTATAAAACTCCTCTATGTTGCCAGCTATATCCTTATTAATAAGAAATCGCACACCTAGTTGTCGGCTATCCGATAATCCACGATCGCACAGTATGTGCCCGTCATTTAGTACTCTATACGCCTCACCTGTCCTCCTAACTGCACTAATCCCTGTGATATCCCATTTAATGTCCGCTAGTTCCTCGAACAGCACTGGTAGGCTAGCCTCACCAGGTAAAGTTCTAGCGTTAAACGTTGCCAGGTTCAGATTCCAATGGCGGCCTGTCCGGAGCCAGAAATTCTTAGCCCCCTCCGCTGCGTCACAGGTCTGACCGCCGCCCCGGTCAGTTGCTTCGCTGCCGCTGGGGACTGAGGGCCGAGGGTTAATTGGTTTGTTCATGGAAGGTTGTGGTCAATTACTGTTTCAGGGTAGCCAAATCTGGTTCTGGTGAGGAAGTAACCACCCCTACGAGGACCATTATAGCATGTGCCAGTTTTTACACATTTGTCATGGTAGTGGTGGCTACCGTCTCCTCTGCTTGCAAAGCCCACAAAGCCACTGCTGAGCCACTTGGAATGGGAGTGCCCGTTCGATGACTCCCACCCTGTTTTTTGGCTATTTAATGTTTCATTGATGGCCGTGTTGGTTGCTCTTGAGGAAACTGATCACAGACTTTAGGGCATACCACTCAACTCTGCCTTTCAACTGCACGGCTTCAAGAGAAGCAATATCTACTCGCTCTGGTAACCATTGTTTTACTAGGGCATAGCATTCAGAAAAAGTGTCCCCAAATTTAACGAACTGCAGTACTCCTTTCCTTGCTTGTGTAAAAGAATTTTGAATGAGTCACGATTTTCCTTACTTGTGTAAGCTTGTGTGTGTAGTAAACTGAAATGTATGCCTGGTGCTACTGATGCGAAATGATTTAAAATATGTGTGTATAGAATTAATATTTCTTACTCGGTATGAATTGTCAACTTCGTATTGTTTTTCTGTCATATATGTGCACTATTTTATGTTATGATTTCTGGTCCTAGTCACGTTGTGTGATGTTCCGAAATTTACAGTTGGAGTACTTCTGTTTTCGCTTGTTTTCAAAGGATGCAAGACGGAGGCGTTACACAAATAAATCAAGCAAATATTCCGGGCCATTGTAAGCATAGTGAAACTTTAAATGGTTTTTACATGCTTTCAAATAGTTATAGTTAGAGTTAAACTGAAATGTGCGCCTTGTGAGAACAGTGTACAAATTTTATAGCTTGTGTTTACGGAAGTAAATTTTCTTATGTGGCAAGAATTTCCGACTTTGTTGGTGCTTATTCATGTAAATGCTAACTTTTATATTATGGTTTGTGCTTGCAGTCACTTTGTTTTATGTCAAGATTTGAAAATTCAATATTTTGGGTTTTCCTATTTCGCTAGTTTTTTCGGAATGAATTGCTAATTCACTGTACCTCCTCATAATTTCTTCCAGTTCCTCAAAGGAACAAGGGTGGTTTTATGTGCGATTGTAGCTTTGCGATGTAATCTGAAATGGATATATTTATCATATTATGTGAGGCGTCGGGTGCGAATGCTTTGATCTGTGGGGTGACTATGATAAATTGAGGCCATTATAAGGGGCATGGTTACGGTGGCAAATATAGGTGTGATGCTACAGAGGTTGCCGCTTCATGGGTTTGGTTACAAAATGGGGGATGAAGGTTTATGGTTTATGGGGTTTAACATCCCAAATCAACTCAGGCTATGAGAGACGCCGTAGTGAAGGGCTCCGGGAATTTCGACCACCTGGGGATCTTTAACGTGCACTGACATCCCACAATACACGAGCCTGTGGAATTTCGCCTCCATCGAAATTCGACCGCCGCGGCAGGGATCGAGCCCGCGTGTATCGGGGCAGCAGCCGAGCGCCATTACCACTCAGCCACCGCGGCGGCGAGGGATGAAGGGTACGTTGGGAACAGGGTGTCAGAGGTGAACAGTAAAAAAAATTAGAATCATAGGTATGACCAAGCATATGTAGATAGCTTATTGAAATACACTTTTTGGAGAGGTTGCCAATGAGTGCTTTTGAGGACAGAATAGTAGGAACTCCACCTTAACCATGAGATTTCAGCTGTAAGTCTGCCATGGAATCTCGGCTGTCCCTTTGACCCTCTTGAAGCCAGTATTGCACCAAGCAGTACCTGCGCCATATTTACTGCCTTGTTGAGTGTGTGCCTGCGTCTCTCTTCATCTAGGCCTAAAAAGGTGAGGGGTGCATGTAGCATTCCAAAGTATGGCTGCGAACTAAAGCTATCTCTTTCATTTTTCTTCAAGCATGTTTTGTACTCCCATTTGTGCTGCTTGTTTTGTCTGGCGTTGGACAGTTACTCCTAATAAACATAGTGGCATTGTGCAGGCTATATTTCGGCCCTCCTTGCCGGCCACGTCGCGTTAATCGCATTGTACGCATAGACACTGCGTGCCACATAGGAACCAACGGTGGTTTCCTGAAAATGAGCTGTATGAACGGCGCCAGGCGTTTGCTACATAAATCAATGTGCTTTTCTTGGTAGTCGTTTTACCGAAATGACCTGGAGGTCACAGGGCTAATGTACTTGCAGAATTTGAGGTGCACAAAAGAAGCAGCTGTTAATTTAGATATGGTAAATTGGCGTAAATGTGAGTGGCCAGCGCTGCGTCGCGATGTAATCATACGGGAAGATATTTTATTTTTCTTTGTCGCCCGCAAAGATCACACTAATTCAAAGGTAATGGTAGTATCCAGCGCATCATATAGGGAAAAGGCAAAAAAAAACCTTGCACTGGGCTTGAAGTTGTGTTGTTAAAAGGTCGTTTTTGCATCACTTTCAAGAAGAAAAAATGCACTCTCCCGTTGCAAAGTTTCGTGTGCATTCATCGAGGGCCAAGACTTGCCCCAAGCCTAGCACAAATTGTGTGTATCAATCGAGGGCCAATACTAGCCACAAGCCTAGCACAAATACGGTAAACAATTACTAGCATGGCGGAGTAATAACGACGCGGAGTTCTATTATCAAGTCCTCTGGTTAAAAGCAAAACCTATCGTGAACTTGTTGGGTATTGATCGAGGGTGGCTACCGTTACCCAGCTAGTGATTCTAGGGCGCCTCGATGCCAGCGCCGCTTTTCAGGGTGGGCACATCCTTTGATCCTCCCCACTCCGCCTCTGCGCCATGTTGGTTTTTTCCTGTCTAGCTGAACGCAAGCGCGTCGCGTTCTACTAGCTCTCTGTGGTGTTGTGGTGGGAGAGCTTGTGTTTTATGTGGTCCCTTGTGATGTGCGCGCTTGTTAACGAAACGTGACGGGCTGTTGTGTCCCTCTGTGCACTGGATTGAGCGCAAAAGGGCAGTGCGCATTTCGTTTCCCCCGCGATGCTGAGCGAAGAAGGAAATGGGCAACGCAGGTAAAACGTGACGGCTGGGAACCGACGGATACAACTACGGTATGCGAGGTAAGGCTCAAGATTTTGTGATACACCGTTATCAATTACGTCCTTTTCTATTGCTTTTCTTCATCTCAATAAAGCACCATGCATATGTTGGCATGCCTTTTGTAGTGATAACGCTGCAGTATAGTGTGATCGCCATGTTTGACTCGTTGCAACGGCGTACGTTTGTTCTAGACGTGTGAATTGCGCATTTTTTTTCTATCAAGAAGTACTGGGGCGCTTATAAACTCGGTTCGTTTCCGAATTAGTGTATTGATCTCGATAGGCATGAGGGGTTTATTTATTCGTCGACTCAGGGTGTGTGTGAAGAAAGTATCTTACGATTCTGTTTGCCACCTCATCTTTAAATGACATGCTGTGCTTCGTTTTTCATTCTTACAGCGCCACTCTTAGCAGGATCAATGAGAATTAAATCATCTGGATGGACGACGGCTGCTCACGTGGAATGCCTTGCCTACTCTCTTCGATTTCAGGCGAACGTAAACATGAATTAGTTATGTTTTTGTCTTTCGCTATTGTGAAAAACCTTCTAACGGTTGCAGTCGCGCGAATTTTTCAATACAAGCAAGCCATATCAACTCTGAGTCTTGCTTCAGATGTGATCAGGGGTCTCAATATTGGCGTCAAGGGTGTATGGAAGCCATGCCAGTCTGGCGTTTTGATGTCATCGGAAATGGTAACGAAACTACATGATGTTCTTATTAACGAGCATGGGTACACATTTGTGCTGACTGGAAGGCTCGCTCAAGGCTGCCTTGAAAACCTGTTCTCATTATTACGAATTATGAGTCCAGTACCGAGTGCTTATGGTCTGAAAAACGCACTAAGAATAGTGTCGGTGAGTCAGTTTCTCAAGGTACCGACGGCGACTGGGTGCGCATTCGATGACAGCACCTACATTGTCGATTTTCGCTCACCAGAAATCAAACAGTTAAAAAAATATAATCCGGTCGGAAGAGAGCGATGAGAGAAGAGACTTCATTCTTGACTTAGAGGAAGTTACTTCTCTTGAGGATGATGTGCTCGCTCACTTGGCGCGATTCTTGTTAAAGCCAATTCTCCTCACTGTGGAAAACTACTCTGTCTGCATGCGCATACAAGTGGCAGAAGGACCTGGACACGAACCACACCTTACTCAACTAAAGGAATTCCCGGCAGGGGGGGCGTCTGCAGCTTGCAGGCGTTGGTGAGTGGCGACACCACGGGTTCCCGAGCATCCGCAGCGACATCCCCGCAGGGGGATCATGGTGAACGGTGAACCACCACGGACCCGAGCACCGCGCCTCGCCGTGCGTGGCTTCGCCGTGACCGGGGAAAAGGGGATCCTGGTGGTTGAACCAACGTTGAGCGTTTGGACATTTAGGGCCCCTCGGCGGAGGCAACACACCACTTTGGCTCCAGCTTCCTGTAGACGGCACCTCCGGCCTGACCCGACAGGGGGAAATCGGCAGTCGCCTTTTTCTGTCCTCCTCTCCATCTTTTACTTTCCTATCGTCTTTCTCACAACTCTCCTGTCTCCTCCCCTCTTCCCGTTTTTTTTTCTTACATATTTCATAGGCGGCAAGGGTTAACTTTGTGTGGCGTAACTACCCTGAGTTGCCCATATTTGGTTAAAGCAGTGGTGTACAGCTGATGTGGGCAGGACTTACAAGTTCCTGTCCTCTTGTTGGGCTCCATGGTGGGTGGCTGGCACCATGGCCAAAGAACACACTTTAATATGGCTACCTCTCTCCTTTCAAATGATCGCCCTCTTTTCAGAGGGCGGACCGATGTCACCTCTCAATTTTTCAGCAAAAAGAAGAATACCTTCCCTAAGTACCACACAGTTCATAGCGAGAAAAAAGAAAACCCAGCCTGACTTATATCCCCGTTTCTAGTATCCAAAGTTCTCACAGATTCCCTGGGCCCTAAGTGTAAATTGACAAAACTAGCTAGTGTAGTGGTGACCTTTTGCTCGAACTGATCGATATTATTCAGATTTCAAAGTTGGCAAGCATCGAAACATTTGGTGATATCCCCGTCTCCGTAACTCCACACAGATCTCTACACACAGTGCGCGGTGTCATTTCTTATAATGACTTCTTGGAAATAACCGAAGAAGAAATGCTCCAAAAGATTGTCAGATCAGAATGTAACTAATATACACAGAATCAAAATCCGTAAGGAAGACAAAAAAATTCCGACAAAGCACCTGGTTCTGACCTTTACCTCCTGCACCTTGCCCGAGTCAACCGAGGTAGGGTATGCAAAAATCCACGTCCGTCCATATATACCTAACCCTCGACGCTGCTTCAAATGCCAGAGGTTTGACCACGGCTCCCAAAGATGCCGCCGGCCGCGATACCTGCGCCAAATGTGCCTCCAATGATCATCAATCAAACAACTGCGACGCTGCGCCGCGCTGCGGAAACTGCGAAGGCGACCACGCCGCTTATTCAAGGTCGTGCCCTGCATGGAAAAAAGAAAACGAAATATTTACCATAAAGACCAAAGAAAATAAAACATTTAAAGAGGCAAGACAGCGTTACGCAACGACTCAGGGCACATTCTCTTTCACTGCACGTACAAACTTCGCCGATGTGGTGCGTGGGCGCGGCACACTACAGCGGCCTTTGGTACCTCCCCAGCTCACGCCTAGTGAGGCAGGGCCATCTGCGCCTCTGGCAGATGCAGCGAAAGCTGCTATGCCACCCCCGAAAAAGGGCCCGCCGGCCACCAAGTCGGCAGCCCGCAAGGCTTCCCCCGTTCGGGAGAAGCCCACAACCTCCCTGCCCGCGGGCTCCCCGCGGATCTCCAACGCCTTTAGTGAGGCGATGGATACAAGTTAGAGCTCACTTGCGCCGCTGCGGACGCGGAGCTCTTGATCGCAAAAGAGAAAAAAACCTTAATACCAGGCTCTAAGCAAGGAGGAACCTAAGATCTCAATACAGTCCTCCCCCCCCCCCCAAAAAAAAAAAATCAACACGGCATTCCTTATCCACAGGAACTGCCGTGAAATTCTAAATAACTATAGTGGCACAACAGATATCCTGAATTCTCTATCTCCTGTAGCACTGTGTCTGCAGGGGACCAACTTGAGAACTTCTTATAGAAATATTTTCAAAAAGTATAAAATCTATCGCCGTGACCGTGACCAAGCAAATAGGCTCTCTGGAGGCGTTGCTGTTGTAGTTCAGAGCGGCATTGCAACCCATGAAATAAAGCTCCAGACGACTTATGAAGCCAATGCAGTCACCGTGCTAAGCTTTAAAACAGTTACCGTGTGCTCTATATATCTTCCACCACATCTCACTGTTACACTACAAGGTCTAGAGGAGCTTTTTGGCCAGCTACCAGAGCCATATCTGGTAGTCGGGGACTTTAACGCGCATTCCTCGTTTTGGGGGAGTGAGCAGACAGACACTAGAGGTCGGATTTTAGAAGATCTTATTCTGTGCAACAACGTCTGCTTGCTCAATACAGGCAAACCCACATATTGCTCTTCATACTCTGTTAAGATGAGTTGCATAGACTTGTCTTTTAGCTCTCGATTCGTTTTTACCGATTTAAGTGGGATATTCTTGATAACCCGTGCGGAAGTGATCACTTAACAGTGGTAATTAACTGTGCATCACCACCACCAATAATCCCAACAAAACCACGCCGTTCGAAGCTGCACTTAGCAGACTGTCCACTATTTCAAGAAAAGGCCTATGTGAAAAACATTCTTTGTGATAATCTTAGCTTTGACGAACTAAATGAAAATTTTACATGTACCATTGCGGCTGCACATCTAGCGATTCCTCAATCGTCAGGAGTTTCACGGCAAAATAATAAGCTCTGGTACACACAGGAATGCATAGAAGCAAAAAAGAAACAAAACAAAGCCTGGGGAACTTTCGGAAGGTACACCACACACGACAGCTTCATAAATTTTAAAAAGGCGAGAGCAAAAGCACGGTACATACGTCGGAACGCTGAGAAAACTTCATGAAAAAATTATGTGTCATCCATAAATAGTTCAGTTACATTGAAACAAATCTGGGAGCAGGTCCGCAAACTTATTGTCAGCTTTATTCCTTTCACAATTCCTTTCCTAACAGCTCCGGATACACAAACAAGCATTAGCGAACTGGCCGACAAACTAGGGGAACATTTCGCCAGTCTCTTGCTCCTCACACTACACCCAATTATTTTTAATGCACAAGAACACCACTGAAAAACTTCCACTGCCGACAAGTGGCAGTGCAAATGAACGTTGCAATAAATTAATTACAATAAACGAAATCCGAACAATACTTTCGGCCGGCAAACAAAGAGCACCAGGCCCTGACGAAATCTAATATGAAATGCTTGCTCACCTCTCCGAGGATGCTGTAGAAGCTCTTCTAAAATTCTTCAATAAAATATGGCAGTCCGGAAAAGTGCCAGAGGCATGGAAAATCGCCGTAGTTATGCCATTCCTGAAATCTGAAAAACCGCCAACTACGGCTGGTAGTTACAGGCGAATAGCACTTACGAGTTCTCTTGCTAAAAGTTTTGAATGTGTGCTAAATATTAGGTTAATGTTCATCCTTGAATCGCGAAAACTTCTTGATATCCACCAATGTGGTTTTAAAAAGCATGCTGTAGAAATGACCATCTCGTCTGTCTTGAAAACACAGCCCCTGAAGCATTCATGCACAAACAGCACTGTATAGCAGCGTTTTTTGACTTGGAAAAAGCTTATGATACCACCTGGAGGTTTGGGATTTTTCGTGACCTCGCAGATCTAGGTATCCGTGGCAGGATGCTTAACTGTCTAAAAGACTCTTTCTCACGGTTCCTTTCACGTATGTCTAGGCTGCACGGTTTCGAAAAAAATTCATCCAAGAAAACGGCGTACCGCAAGGTTATATTCGAAGTACCACACTCTTTATTGTAAAAATGAACTCAATATCGCGAATAATTTCAAAGACCATCATGTACTTCATATATGTAGACGACCTTAAAATTTCATGCATATCTTCCAGCTTATCAACATGCGAAAGGCAGATACAACTTACACTGAACAAACTAGCGACTTGGGCAAATCAAAATGAATTTAAGCTCTCTCCACATAAAACAGTTGCTTTTCTTTTCTCACTGAAAAGAGGAATGCAGATTGATCCCACCCTGCACTTGAATGAAAGTGTTCTACAGGAAAAAAAAGAGCATATATTCCGAGGCATAACTTTTGAGCGAAAGCTCACATTCTTACCCCACATACACACCCTCTAAAATAATGCTTCTCGATTTCTAAATATACTGAAGGTACTATCACGGAAACCCTGGGGGTCCGACAGGTTATGCCTTTTACAGATCTACCGCTCCGTAGTACGGTCCACTTTGGACTATGGATGCATTCTTTATGTGTCTGCAAGACCATCATACCTAAAAAGCTGGATCCCATACATAACCTGGGTCTTCGTATACCAACTGGTGCCTACAGAGCATCCCCCATAAATAGCCTATATGTAGAAACAAATGAACCATCTATTTGCAAACAGAAGAGCAATACCTACCTGTGCATATGTACTAAAAATAAGATCCTTACCAAAACACCTTTGTTACCCCATAGTTACCAAGTGCACATCTAGAAGACTGTTCAATAATAAACCACAATCGACCAAACCTTTGTTACTATGCTTTGAAGATGCATGTCATGAACTCTGAATACTAGATGATCTACCAAAAATTGCCCCGAGGCATGACCAATTGCCACTATGGTACTGTCTTCCCGCTGCTTGCGACTTTACGCTAACACAGTTTCGTGAAAAACAAAAAAGACCACATGAACATCTACCACTAGAATACTTGGCTTTGAAAGAGAAATATTCAAGCTACATGGGGTTTTACACAGACGCCTCTAAAACAGCGATGCACGTTGGAAGTGCCGTAGTACAAGGGAAATGGAAAAAATGGTAAGATTGCCAAGTTATGTATCAATCTTTACTGCCGAATGGTACGCAGTGTGTATGGCTGTGGACATCAAAACATATAGACATGAGAACATCGAAAAGAGTATAATATGCACAGATTCCCTCAGCCTGCTCACAGCGCTGTAGTGAAGAAATGCAATTGAACCCTTAGTAGGCCACATCATACACAGCACAGAAAAAGTCACAACACAGACATATGATAAGGTCCTGCTGGTTCCGAGCCACGTAAACATAGAGGGTAATGAGAGAAAAGACTCAGCAGCAGTAAAAGCTCAAAATGGTGAAATCAAAAATGTGAACATACTCTTTAGAGATTGCATGAATTTCATACATAACAAATTAAAGAACAAATGGCAGAGTGGGATAATGAACTGAACACGAAATTACACTTCATAAAGCCCGCCTTGGGTGAATGGAAGTCATGCAGATACCAGGAACGTTACAATAAAGTTATCCTATGTCGCTTTCGCATAGGACACGCACACTTGACGCACAACTACTTACTTAAAAAAGAAGCCAAACCCGTTTTTGAAAGACGCGGCGACGAGCTCACACTAAACCATATCCAATTTACATGTTCATACGTTGAAAAGCTAAGAAAGAAGTGTTTTAGTCAATTTTATAATCAATGCATTCCATTTCACTCAGAACTACTCCTGAAAGATAATGCAATTGTTGACATTTATTATGTTTTTAAGTTTTTACGAGAGGTTGGTTGTCTTAATGAACTGTGAATGCCTCACTTTTATGGGATACACCTCAGCCACTTTGTCATTACTGAGAATAATGGTGAGGTGTGTATTTCATTGGTTGGGGGCCTCGACATCCTTCTTCTGCAAAGGATGGCCGCTGAGGTTACCTGACCTTTTTTAAAGCTTTTACCCTTGGCCATTACAAAAAAGTTTACCTTTTACTTTCACTAGATGGTGTGAAATAACATAGTTGGTCCTTTACACCACCGCTTCATCTCTCTCATATAAAATCCAGCATAAGACAATTTTCTATACCTTGAGTTTGGCGCATGATGGCCTTAGCCGCTATGTGCCATTAAACCCAACACAACAGACAACTCAACTAAAAGATTATGTTAAAGGTGGCAGAAACTTAATTTATGCAAACATACAAGTGCTGGACTTTGTTTTTATTGTGAGAGCGCTTTCAAGTCTTTTGCTGAAGCTCAAGATCTGAGCCATCTGAGAACACCATTGAAAGCACTGAAGGAAATTATTGCAAACAATGTAACCTTGCCAGAAAACCCATGTTCTCAGCACAAAGATGTGACCGAAAACTTCTTCAGCGCTTGGTGTCCGCAACGCTTCACATCTATCGGCGATGGCTTAACACTCCAGAAAAGCCAGCTGAGTGTAACGCTAGCAAGACTGTAGCAGGTACGAGCCCCCCTAAGGCAATTACATTTTAGCCTGATAACGTCGCTGAGACCTCATAGCGTGAAGTAATGAGTGATTATTTTACAAATAAAATGTGTTTTATTGTTGAAGACTGTTGTTAGTGCATTTTTGGCTCTTCCGTTAGCCCCTGAGCTGCTTTCGGCAAACGTACGCGGTGTGTCCTTATTTTTCTCCTAGTTGTTTAAATCTGATTGGCAACACACGATAAGAGACAAAATTATTACCGAAAGATCTGCAAACAATACATTTCATCCAATTATACAATTCCAGTATTGTTTGTATGTCGTGTACGAAAGAAGTGAGTAAATAAAAAAGGGGTAACCTAGAAAGCAAATCTTGAGAACTTCAGTTTGTGATGCACGCGAAAAGTGTCGCACAACGTCTTTGGAACTGAACAGTTTATGCAAAACAAATGCTCAACAGATGGTAAAGCAGAAAATTTGCATTTAAATCACGGTGGTATCGCCCTTATACGCCCGCGCCCCTTTTTCTCTACCCGATAGTTATTCTGCACATCCTGCACCTCCGAATTGAAAAGAACCAAGATGGCACCGAAAAGAGTCGGTTTTCCCAAAGTAAAAGCGGAAGCGCGGGCATCGAGGCACACTAGGTGATTTATAATTGAAACGCCGAGAGAATCGAAAACTAAACATTTTGACAGATTTGACTGTGTGGTTGGGTTTGAAGACTTATAGTAAACTGCACATCTCCGCCCAAACATTTTAATTTTAACCCAAAGTTTCGAAGCCGACTCGGCTCCTTCATCAGGGGTGACAGAGGGCAGTAGCTAGCGTCTCTGAAGTATGGGCGGGAGGAGGGGGTTAAAAGAGTTACAGCTGTGATGCGAAAGGCGAGGGGGAGGGGGCAGGTTAACGCTGTTAGTCACGTTATCGCACTACGGGGAAGCGGTCAATGGCGACATTTTTGTTGAGTTGAGGGCGAAGTCGCTGGGCATATACTAGAGGCAAGTTTGCTTTTGAGCGGTTCATTTTGTTCGGGGTGGTTTGGATGTGCCAGGATTCCAGAAGGAGCCTTTTGCGGTAATTTGTTTCGGTTCCGAGGATGCGGGTTCCTCCGAAGTTGATTCTATTGTCGGAGTGCTCGGAATGTTCGGCTACTGGATTGCGCTCTCTTGAGAAGTTGCGGAATTCTTTCTTTAAAATTTTTCGTTTCGCCGATGTAGCTTGCGTCGCTGTCGGCGCAAGGAATTTTTTAGAGAATAGAGAGTTTTAGTTTCATGTACGTAGAGGCTTCACGTATGTAGAGCTCTCACGGATGACCAGTGCGCATGCGCAGAACGCAAAAGGTATGCGCGTGACACCAATTAGAAAAAACTTGAACAAAGAATGGACTAGGAGACAGATGTACCCACACAGACTCACATTTAATATATCCTACGTGACACAAGCACTAGCACACAAAACGAACACAAACTACCAATACACACGACCCGGTAACACCAAGTCTACTAGTGCCCGGCTTGCGTGCTCACGGTTCGGTGCTGATGAAGCGTTGCATGGGTCCAGTCAGTGGCATCCAGGTAGCCAGCGCCAAGGTTGAGTTTGAAGTGTTCAGGTTGGTGTCGCTGGCTTTGCGGTACGAGCTTCCAATCCTAGTGCCCGTGGAGGTGATGCCGGTGTTGTTGGCGTTGTGGGCACCACCCGGAAGGGTAGCACGAGTGCTGGAGGCACCCCTGGCCGTAGCAGGTGGTTGCGTCAGCCTTTGACTTCCCGGAACGGGCTCAGGAACGGCAGGAAGTCTACGGTGCGACGCCAGAAAACTCGAGATCACCAGAGCAGTAGCCGGCGTTACTTCCTTCTAGCCGATGTGTTCCTGACCCGCCGGAACCTCCGCTTCTCTGTTCTTCCCCCCGTGCGTCGCTCTCTCTCGCGCTTTTGTAACCTTGGCGTTGGTACACGTCATCTTTGTCGTCATCGTGTTCTTCTAGTCACCAATCATCTCTTCTCGCCTGACCGAATACTTCTTCATCTTTTTTATTCTTGGGTGAATGCCGGCCAAGCTTATCGTCATCCTCGTCGTCTTCTCCAAACTTCGTTAGTTCATACTTCTAACACAAACTTCCTACCACATGTGAAAATAGTTGTAAAATAACTTGCACAAACAAGCACAACAATTTGCCAAGTGCTACAAATGTAAAACAAACTTTTATGTGAGTGGCACAGAATGTGACGCGAAGTACTCAAGCAGGCTAGGGGGATCAACTACAAAGTACTGCGACACCTGACTGCCATACATGCAAGTATGGCAGTCTGTAAGGATAGTGGCAGTCTTATAAATTTCGGCAACTTGTTTGTGCAGAAGCTTTTGAGTTTTTTTGAAGTCTAAAAACGCAAATTTAGTCACCACCTTTCCGAAGCCCCACTGAACAGACTGGCGAACCCGACTCATCCTATATTTGAGTGGCAGCTGTGTGGCTGTCAAGGAGGAGCCATCATATGGCTTCTTTAGGGGCGTCTTCAAGGGTAAGCAGGGTCGCCATATATGACAAAGTCATGCGTCCCCCGTACCACCAGCCTCTCCAGTTTTGCATACAGGCCGATGCGTTTGAATATGCCTGCGATAAAAAGAGAGCTCAGTTGAGTCACTTAATGAGAAATCTACGCGAGCAGTGTTAAGATTAGTGCATCTATAGTGTTGTGTACATTAAATATAAGCCACTTTTCTGCATGTGCTCAATGAGTGCCTCAAATTATGTATGTTAGTTGTTTACATTTAAAGGTACATGAAAGACACTTTCAGATACACAGATGTAGAACAGGAGAAAAAGTTCCTCCACCAGAGCTGCCTTCATTCGTTTTTTCCTTTGTAAACAGTCATTGTATGTGTGGTATGTTTATAATGTGTTGAAAATAAGCACTGCCCACGCCTCTACATGACACACTAAGTGTCATTGATGAGTCTCAATCATTACACCTATGATGAATATTATGACAGAATAGATCCTTTTACCGCGGAGACAACACAACCCACCTGCATCGTGCCGCTTTCCAGGGTATGGACCATCCAGTTGGCATACAATGCCATTCGGGCACATGATGGACTGATATTTCACACAGTGCACCCGCTTGTGACCGGAAAAGGAGTCCCGCTATTTAGGCAGCATTTAGGCAGTGCTGCACCACGACTGTGGAAGGCGTGCAACATGATACAGGAAGACACACACTCCAAGCTCAGCATTTAGTTGGCCGTAAAAAAGGAGCATCATTTCCTTTTAGTTAAGCGCCATCACATACCTTCTGCTATAGATGACACATGCCCTAACACAAATACACACGTTAATAATCAGTAAAATTCATACTTTGCAAAGCCAACAAGCAATAGCCACATATAAACCAGTTGACATGGCTAAATTTATGTGAAGCTTACTCAGGTAAAATGTTGAGATCAGAAAACAGTTTTTAAGTGTAGGGGAAAATTGTGCATGACACACTACTGCTGTGTATGCCTCATGTCTCAAGAAATGAAACACCATGCTGAGTGGTGTAATTTTATCTGTATATTTTGCCCTGGCACACGTCCACAGCAATTTGCGAGACTTGGGATTTACGTTTCGACGTCTTCCGTTTTCATATACCCTCGCCAGCTGAGATGTCCCGCATTTAAGCAAAAAATATTTCATGAAGACACGGCGGGATATCCTGCAGTGTAAAAAAAGGCCTTGCGGCTCCGTGCGGAAGTGGCACAAAAAGGATATAACAAAGTTAACTTTGCTTTGCAACCTCTCAAAGGCCAGCAGGAGACCTCCAGGCATGATTGTTGCAGTTGTTAAGCAGATGCCTGAATCTATTTGCAATATGAGAAATCACCTGTGAGGGCACACTTGACATCATGGATGAGTGCCTGCCAAATATGGCCTGGAGGTCGTACCATCTGTTGGGGTAAGGAAGGCGCCGAAGCGCGATGCACAATGCTTTCCGACCATGCACGGTCAAGTTTTGTGCGCTCTTCGCAGTCTCCGGCACGAGGAGCGCAGGAAACAGTTCATCCAAGTTAACCTTCTCAAACCTAAACTACTGCCTGAAAAATGTGGGCTCTATACTTCCAATGTCGAGCAGTCCTTGGCGCGACCGGTAGCGAAACAACCCCGACTCTCTGCTGCGCCACAAGTGGTACTTCCTCATCATTAAAAGATTTGAGATTCAAAATTTCCTTTCTCGTTTAACCTCCGTAGAACCTTACGTTCAGTTCACGCTAGAGGTGGAACAAGAAAACTCCCTGCCGTTTTTAGACGTCCTCGTGTCCCGAAACCAGAGTACCTTTCAATTCTTCGTATAAGGCAAACCAATTCACTCAGACCGGTATCTCCACTTCGCTTCGAACCACCCGATAGTCCATGAACCATCAGTGCTGAAGACGCTGTTCAGAAGAGCTGAGACGCAGTGCAGCACAGAACTTGACAGAAAAAAAGAACAACGCACAATATTCAGAGAACTCATCATGAATGGCTACCCAAAAGGTTTATTGAAAAAACCATTCGACGTCAAAAACACAACATTCGCCATGAAATCAACGCACAAAGACCAACGCAACCACAAAACTCATCATTTTACCTTATGTCGGAGGTGTAAGCGAAACCATCGCCCGAATCCTGAAAAAGGGGGTCTCCAAGTTGCGCACAAGCTCACACACACTGTTGCGCTTTGCCAGCGTGTTCCCAAAGACCGGCCGCGGAGAGTAAGAGCCTAAGGCATTGTCTACAAAATTCCTTGCGCCAACTGCGACGCAACCTACATCGGCGAAACCACAAATTTCAAAGAAAGAATTTGGCAACATAAAAACGACGTCCGCAACTTCGCAAGAGAGCGCAATCCAGTAGCCGAACATTCTGAGAACTCCGACCATAGAATCAACTTAGAAGAAACCCGCAGCCTCGCAACCAAAACAAATTACCACAAAAGGCTCCTTCTAGAATCCTGGCACATCCAAACCACACCGAACAACAACCGCACAAAAGGAAACCGGCTTCTAGTATATGCCCAGGGACTTCGCTCTTCAACTCAACGAAAAAAGTTCCCATTGCCCGCCTTAACCTCCACCCTCCCCTCCCTCACGCCTTTCGCATCACAGCTTTCGTTCCTTTGAACCCTTCACCCTCCATACTTAGAGACGCTAGCTACTGCTCTCAGTCACCCCTGGTGAAGGAGCCAGTCGGCTTCGATGCGTTGGTTTAAAATTAAAATGTTTGGTTGGAGATGTGCAGTTGATTATAAGCCGAGAGGATCGAATGCGAGAGACTGTGATGGGGGCTGTGGTAACGTGAGTGCTGCAGAGCGGAATAATCTTTCTTGGGCTGCTTACTAGGGCTTGCATGCCTTCAGCCGCAAATGTTATATGCACTTGAATTTCTTACGTGTTATCATTTAGCTTAACATTCGCTGCAAACACCAGTTCGGCCATAAAAAATGCGGAAGAGGTCACAACACGGCCTAGCTGGCATGAGTGCTGAAAGCAGACTGCCGAACGCACCAGAAAAGTAGCATGTCGATGTGTGCTCTTATTTTCGTCGCGCCTGCAGAGTTCAAGAAGTAATAAAGCCGCTCGTGGTACAGCTGTTTAACCGAGAGAACCATTTTACGATTCGTGTTGAGGGTTAAAACTAATCTGGTCTGACTTCTACTAATTCTCAACTTATTCTCTTTATAAATTTCAGCAAAAAGACACCTTTCTCGTTCTTGACATCCGTCTTTCGTAAGGGTGTTTTTGCTTTGCATGCACAAATTGAAAATAAGTTTGGCGCTTGTTCTTTTTACGTCTTTAGCTGCCCGCATTGCCCAGAGTTGCATAGAAAAATTTCCAATGTTGCACTGCTGTTGTCACTGTCGTGTGCAACTTGCAAGCAAGCATGTCTCTTGCAGTAGGGGGCTCGGGATGGATTCCAGAAACTAGACGGGACTTGAAGGTGAAGAGTGTACGTTGAGCAAACTGTTTCTGTAGGATGCCACGGTTTGTAGCCACGTACCGCACAACACTCAACATTACGATAGATCATGTCTACACTATCAAACAGCTGATAGAGAAATACACTGAGAATAACCAATCCCCTTTATGTAGCATTCAAGATGTCAGTAGTCACAGAGAAATTGTGGAACCAAGGTGCAGAAGACGCATAAGCGAAATTACTGCAACATATTTACAGCGGCTGCGCAACTAATTAGGCCTCCAGAGAGAAAACAATAAAAAGTCAACAAAGAATGATAATATACAATGAGACACGATCTCTCTATTCCTAATTACTTACATGCAAGAATTATTGTGAGACCTAAAATGGGAAGTCAGGGAAATAAATAATGGACAATATTTTAGTATCTTGCTATTCGCTGATGCGTTGCCTTGCTAACGCCATTAATTGGCTGAATTGCTAACCATTATCAAAGTGTATGTACACAAAGTAAAACAGTTGGTCTAAAATTTAATGTGCTGAAAACGCAGCCAATGTTCAAGTCTTGGAAGAGAGCAGCAGTTTACATTTTGTAGCAAGGTGCTGGAATTGGTAGGGGATATGTCTACTTAGCGCAGGTAGTGACTGCAGACAATGGTCAGTAACTAGGAAGAATAAGAGTAGGATGGAACGCATTCGGCATGCTCTCAGAGTTTTGGAGAAAAATATATAACACCTGTATATCTTAACAGTACTCGCCTGTGGAGCAAAAACTTTAAGGGTACAGAAAAAGGATTGAACCTAATTGAGGACAATGCAGGAAAGTACGCAAAGAAAATCATAGGTAGATTAATGCTGCAAGTAAGTAGAGCGAGTCTGAGAATAAACGCGACGTATTGACATTCTAGTCGGGATCAAGAAGAAATACGCACGGGCAGGCGATGCATTGCAAAGGAAGATATGCGACAGTCGCTAACGGAAAGTGAGTGGTCTTTGATACAAGCCAAGTGTAGCAGGGGCGAAAGAAAGTTCGGGGGCAGATGAGATTATGAAAGTTGCGGGGATTGGGTGGCTACAGTTCGCATGGCATCAAGTGTAATTGGAGAGATACGGGAGGGGTTGTTACCCTGCAGTGGGTGCATGTGTTAGCCTGACTGTCATGACATGGCATATAACATCAAATTACTGCTTTATACAGCAAAGAAACAAGACAAGCCGCTAAACGATAAACTGAAACCAACGAGGCAAATTTTACTCTTCCTTGGGTAAAGGGAAAGCAATAACACTACAAACTGATCAATACCCAACACAGAGCAAGAAAACACACACATACAATTCAAATCCAACCCCGCACCCAACAAATAGCATGAATATTGCATAAAAATTTTTTACACGCACTCATTTGCTAAACTGCCACACTGAGCTCTCAAAGTGAATGCAGTATTGTTTGCACTCTGCCACACACAAAAGCACACACATTTCGAACACATGCTTGTACTTGTCATCAGTGTGCAATGCATCCAAGACATCCCAACACTTTTCCTTCATCCCAGGGATGGGGGAGCAGCTTCTGCTGCTGGGCGTTTCATGATAGGTGCTAGCTGAGAAGCCACTTTTTTATGTCTTAGGACAGCAGACCATTAGGTGCTTTAAAGGAGACGTGAAGTTTCCCTCATACGGGGAAAACATTAGTGGAGCATGCATTTTAAGAAAGTTTTGCCTAATAATGTGTCAGTTCAGAATGAATTGCAGAGACTGAACACATATTATAGTCGGCGCACAACTAAACCTCAAGCACTTAAAACCAATACCACATGAATGGCATAAGTGTCACAATGAAACTACCTACACACTTGTACACATGTAAAGTCAATGCTTTGAAGCCTACCCCTGTATGGGCTGGGGCTCTCTGGGGTCTGGCTGCTGGACTTAAGGGGGTGAGATTCCTTTGATACCTGGCTATGGAAAGAAGCTGGCCAAAATGCATGTGAAAAAGCCAGGTTTTTCCAAATTTTTTTCAAGTGCAGTAACTTGCCGTGCTGATATTTGTGAATTAACTTTCGCACTTTTTCCTTCTGTCAACTTGACACGACGGCAATGAGCACATTGTGCAAGCATGGATATAATTTTCAATGTAAAAAAGCTCAGCTTTTTAAAATTTACGAGAGACTCAGACTACTTCCAAGTTCTGTTGTCATGCCAAGCTTTCTGCAAGTTTGGTACAGCAGTAAAGCACATACGTATTTGTACAGTCGAAACTGGTCGGCATATATGGGTGCAATTTTGTATTCATTTTATTAGTGAACTTCCCAATACATGTGCCAATTGTCATCGCTTCATGATAAAAAAATAATTTCAGCTCTTAAAGCCAAGCCGGCCCGCGCCCCCTTAAAAGGCGCAATTACGGTTCATTACAAAAAAATGGAGATCAAATAATTTGTGAATCATTCAAGGTCTTTCCTTCATTCAAGAGAAACGTTTCAAGATCTTGTCTTCAGAACGCTTTCCTCAATGTACAGAAAAATCCATTTCCTTTAAAAAAGACAAGCTTGCGGGTGAAGGAAATCTTCCTCTTTATTGTGTTAGCTACCTTTCGTGTAACTGTACATTGTTAACTGCTTACGCTCGGCAGTCTGGCATCTCAGTTTGGCAAGTCATTCCTCTCTGATTGGGCGTCTTCGTTGCTTTCTTCGCCTTCTTACGCTCATTCTCTCTTTGCTCAGTAGCCAACTGCCAGACAATAACCTCAGTATCTGAAGAGTTAATCTTCTCTTGTCCATACCACCGTTTAGCAGAGGCTGGACTCTCCTTCTCTACACGAATGTCAAACGTTGTGATACAGACACCCATTATAACTCCACCTTTTATACGAAATGCTGCGCATGCGACGCGCGGTTCGAGTGATAGTGCGGCGTGCGTCGACGAGGAACGTGGTATAGCTGTGGGGTCTCTGCCCGGTTACCATGGTATCGGCGCATGCGCACTACTTCTCATCCGTGTGGCATCACGCTCGGCTCAGGCGGTGGAGCGGATGCGCGAAGCGCATGCCCCACCTTGCTCTTCTCTGTTGCCATGGTAGTATCACATGCGCACAACTGGCCTCTCCCATGCACCGCGAAATGCTCGAGTGGTAGGCCAGTGTAGCTCTCACTACAAAAAACTACTAATATTTTGGCGTATGTACTTTGAGATGAGGCTCTTTCAAATGGGTGAATTGGTCCTCACAGGTGTACTATAGGAGAGTGCATGACAGAGTGCATCTGCAAGTGTCCAAATATTCTACGATGGCTGTTTTCAATGAGTAATTTTATAAAGATGACAGCTGGATTAAATATTATTAAAGCATTTTACTCGGGAACCGGACGCCATACCCGAAAGCATAATCTGGGACTGCACTGCCTGTTATCCAAATTATGAATCCATGAACATCTTGCTCTAGAAAGCACAGGGACACTAGAAAGCACAAGTACACTGCACAGTACATGCCTTGGACCATGCAATCCTTGTAGAACTGACAGTGAAAAAATTCAGGGGGCACCTTGTTGACCTAAAGTGCGGTGAGGCGAAAGCCTTTAGCAAGGTGTTGCTGCTTGTGTCACTAATGTGTAGTTAAGATGATGATTAAGTACACAACTCTTTGTGAATATGAAATGCTGGAGACACTGGGGGGCGTTTGGGAGGCATCCGTCTGATTCGACGCCTTTCCGCAAACACTCTTCAGTGTGCTAGACAAGTAGAACTACATATACATAAGCAGGAAGTAGCGTAGTCGTTAGCACGCTCGGCTGCGGAATGGAAGGATGGTGGTTGGAATCCCACCGTGCACAAAGATTTTTATTCTTATTGAGTTGCTGAATGTAACGGACGCCGCACAGATCCATGGCTGCGAGCATGAGCCATTAAAGACTTTCGCCATAAAATTCAGGCTACAGAGACAGTGCCAAGCAGCCAATTACGCAAACAAAACAATGATGAATGCCTACTGTTCTGTAATTCGTCAAATCATCTTCTTTTACTAATAAAACCGGACTCAAGCATGCTCCATTACTGTCAATTCGAGTACTCTCGGCGGTGACTCACCATTCCTTTCAACTAAACACGTATAGTTGCCCCAAAAGTGCACAGCAAACCGTCTTGTCGCAAGCCTGAGTGTGAGGCTGAATAATGGAATTTGTGAATACGCTGACCTGAGTTCATACCATGCATGTGTGCTCTAACAGCTCAGCAGAAATGCGAACTACCTTGCTACACCAAGGTGAAAGGGGGTAGAGTTTGTCTCGTTGTGAATGCAACACAGCAAACAATTCATGTGAAAACAACAAATATATTTTCATGAAAACAGACGCAGGCAAATGAAGAACCAAACAACATTAACCAAACACTTCCATGCGATAGCTACAGTTAACAGATGTATATATTGCTCTCTATCGTCGGTAATTGTAATGACTTTTACGTGTGTAATCCGCACACGTACAAGTGATTACAATTACGGATGACAAAAGAGCATTATATACATGTGTTTACAGTCTGGCGCTGAAGTAGGTGAAAATTGAACACATAAATGTGATTACAATAAAGGATGACAGTTAATAATTAGAATAACACGCCTACAATGATTGCGGCGCAGCGGAAGTCCATGCACACAACACAGCGGTTCTCAAAGGCAGTGGCCCTTCACGAACAGAAAACAGGTTGTCAAGAGAGATGCAGTGTCGTCACCATCTTGTAGTCTCAGGACCGCTTGGCAGTGGCACACTTTCACAAGACTTTGCCGCTGCTTCACCTTCCTGTTGCAGTCGGATGCAGGTAAATTTGTTTGGTGGTCGTGGTTGGGGTCAATCTTGCCACCTAAAAAAGTTGACTCTCGTGGATACACTCTTTTCCTCCAGTCACCTCACCCAGGAAACCTCACTCACTTTCACACACCACTCTGCGAATGCTTCTTTCTCCTGCGGCGGTGTGAAGGTCGATCCATTTGTGGTCGTGGTTGGCTGACTCTTGTGGACTCTTTTCCCTCAATCACCTCACCCCGGAAACCTTGCGTTCACACACCACTTGGCCGCTGCTTTGTCTTTCTGCGGTAGCGGGGTTAAGGTCACTCAGTTTGGGGGCCACGGTAGGGGTCAACCTCGCCAAAACCAAAAAGTGCACGATGAAGAGAAATACATGGTAAAGCTTGGGGCACATAACATATTGAAAACAAATGATGCCTAAATATGTTTAAATAAACATAGCTGCATAAATGCTGCCACGTTTGTGACGTGTAATAATGACAACGCGCTCACCTGTGGTGAAGAAGCTGTTGGTCTGCGGATGCAAGCACCACTCCTACCAAACGAAATCTTAGCAAAATCAGTTTGGCTTTGTATTTCAACCGCTTTTAAGCTCTCAAACCGTGAAAAATATTTCTTGTTCGTGTGATCACTGATGCACTGACTTTGAAGTTGCCTTGTTTAGTAGAAGGCTCCCTACCCACCACCTGGGTGACGCGCCCTGTAGCATCCAGGTTCTGCCGAGAGAAAATAGTTGCTGCAGTCGGATGCAGCAATATGCTGCGGCACCTGTAGTGCCTGCTGAAATCAAAAGCACACCAGTATAGCACACAAGTATTTTAGAGGCCTTACTGAACACAAATACTATAATGGCAGAGGCGTCTCTCACTCAAGCACCATCCATGCTACGACTGTACCAGACCACACCGCTAGCTGACACTGAGCCCAATTCCAAGCAACACTCATCTATAGACGTGCAGACGACTAGTTTAGCAACACACACACTACCAGCATCCAGACCAGACCACCACTATGCATAATCTGTAGCAACACACTATTTTATGTTGCGAACACTTCATTACCCAAGCAGGTCATACGAGAAGCAATGCAGGTGCCTCTCACTCACACACCATACATGCTACCACCTACCAGACCGCACTGCTACCTTACACTGAGCCAAATTCCAAGTAACACTGGTATAAAAACCTGCAGACGACTAGTTTAGCAACACACACGACTAGTGTCCAAAGCAGACCAGCACTATGCACTATCGGCAACTCACTATTTTACACTACCACACTGCTGTAAGAATACACAGCATAAGGGATCTCACTGTCACTATTGTTTTATTTTGCACAACACTTTATTACCCTGGCAGCTTATATGACCAATGGTGGCACCTACGCCACGCACCATACATGTTACTTCGCACCAGAGCAGTGCTCATTTACAGTGTTCAATTAAATGTTGCAGTATGGGCGGACCTGGTGGTTAGTAAAATAATACACATGAACTATCTCTGTTTTAATTTATAGCCACACTGCTTCACCATTATATGCGGCACAAGAACGCACAGGTAGTCTGTACCGAGAATCTGGAGGTCGGAGCAACAGACGTACCTGCTGCGCGATAGAAGCACTGTTCATATACGGACTTGTCTGCAGGAAGAGAATTATTTCCGAGTTTGAATTAAAATTGAAATTAAATATCATAACAATGTAGCGGAGAGAACTTCAGTTTGTGACAGACACAGCAACCAATGGTTCAAAAATAAGGCACACAATTTTACGCACAGAACATAAGCTTGTGCTTTTATTTTTTATCTAAGCTCCACCAGCTTTTGTACACTCATTACTTGACTACATATATCATAAAACAACTCAGTTTACATTTGCCCCTATGCTATAATTCCGAGTAAAACGAGGCGCAATGTAAGCCCAAACTAGATTTCCTGCAACATATAATATATTTACGGCAATGTTATGTTGGCACTGAACTGTGTGCCCTGTACAAGACTAAAATTCATGGTCACTGTCGGCATGACTAACAGGAACCTCTAGATAATTGAGAAGCATTTGCAGTCCTGCTGCAAAACCATAGGTGCTGGAAAGCATGCAGACTACGCAGATTGAGAGGTTCGGTGCTTTATGGGTAAATAATCTGTCAGCTTTTCTCGTTTTTTGTTACTAGCTGTGGACTTCGGTAGTGACGGCTGCTTATGTTGGAATTGGTTAACAACTTGCCTACCTTCATGAAGTTTCTTTTTCAATAATTCTACTAGTGACGGACCAACCACGGCCTCTTTGTTCATGAGATCTTGTAGAAGAGCTGCAGTCAGGGTGTGAACGCTTTCCAGGTTAGAATTTTGTGGTTGAGGGATAGAATCAGCCTGAATGATAACAATGGATGCCTGAGGCTCGTCCAATGGAAATGAACTAGTCAGCGCAAAGTTGAGGGAGATGCTCCATCTTCTTCAATGGGGGCCTGAAACCCAAAAGTTTGTTCCAGTTCCTATTGCGCAACAGCATAAATGTGCTTGCACAAACTTAAGCTGTTCCCTAAGTCACTGCATGTACATTGCAAAGTGTGGATACAAATGTTGCATTCCTTTCAGCTCATCCTACATCCTGTGCATGCTGTGCACCCCTTCACTACTGTGTACTGATCTATCAAGAATTGAGACTGCACAAGCCAGTCACTTTCAAGTGCTTTGCTAACGTCAGATTTCGATATAGCGACACCTGCACAATGCTTCTTGAAGTTGTCAGCTGTGCGATGATCTTCTCTGGGCCTCACCTCAGAAACAAGCTGCTTCAGAAACCGTTCATTAGTGAACCGCCGCAAAGTAATCAGTAGCTTGTCTAACCGCTGGCTCTGCATCCTCTCCAAGTAAACCGTCTTCAGTTCATTATGCTTGTTCTCCAAATGGTTGTTATTAGTGAGGCCGCTACCTCCCCTATAGTAGAGTGTCCACTTCTCTGGACGTTTCGCATACGCCCTCTCAAAGTACTCAACAAAGGCACTGAGCTCAACCACAGACCTTGACGCCAGAAGTTTTGCAAGAACAGCCTAAGATACTGGTATGCTTGGGCAAAGCATAAAAGTGTGCAGATTTTCCTTGAGCAGTTTGTGGTTTTCTCTGCCACTAGCTTTGCTGATATGCCAGAGCTCCAATTACGCTTGACATGCCAAGTAAAGAGCACGCGTTTCTGGGTGCTCCCCATTATCCTTGGCCAAGCATTGTAATATGTTGGCGCATCATCCGACATGAAGAGCTCAGCGCAAACTGTCTCACCAAGTCTGTCCTTGATTTCCTGAGGAAAAAAACAACCATAGGTTCTTCCGCAGTACTTTTCGAGAGAAAGTAGGCGCAAGAATCCCTGACCAGTCGTCGTCATTTACCAGAAATGTTAGTTGGAGGCAATGAGACTTAGTTGCCATGAGTCGAGTCTATGCACACACTTTTGCTACCATATTCTACCATGAATGCCTTCTTAGTGGTATTGATAGGAGCCATTTTAAACTTCCGTATGCCTTGTTCTGTACGCAGCTCTTTATCTGAATAAAGCAAAGCTGAGGTTTCTTGAAGCTCATCAATCCGTATCCTCATTCTGACAAACTCATCTGGGTCTTTCTGCTCATTTCCAATATGAAACTTGCGCTTTACATTGTAAACATCGTGCGTATTCAAAGTATAGAGCACATTCAATTCATCTCTACTAGTTGCGTGTGCATCTAGGAAAATCCTTTTACTAGGACTCCTAGGCGTAGTTTTCCTGCTATGGCATTCTTCTGGGTGGATGCCAAGCGCTGATGCTTCACACTTTTCTCATGGCCATAATCCTCAGCCTGGTATTCAACAGTTACCCTCTGACCTTCTTGTGTGACAGCCATAGAAACAAAACAGCGCTTAACACTGCCCGCTAACTTTGGCTGCCGCTTCTCTTCTCCAGTTTTCGCATGCATTCCTGGCCTATGGCACAACAGGTACATCTTCGTTACTTCTGAGGACGAATGCTTGAGCCCACTAGCTGCTGTGAATTGTGCTTGCTCCTTCCTTTCTTCTATTTCCTTCCATGATGCAAAATCTGCAAACAAATATACAAATGCACACATTGAATGGAGACATATGACACAATGAGAAAATTTGATTTCCTAACCACTTAACTGAATTTCAGGACGTAAGGCAGGAATCAGAATAACATGGGAGGCTTCTCAGAAGTGATAGCTCAAGGGTCGCCCAAAGTGCCTAAGGCCCACCTGGCCCAACACCTGCTCGCACTTCGTGGAAGAAACATTTTAACTGCTCGGATGTTACCACTGTAACCTACCTTGCCCTTTAAAAGCAATGCAGTAAAGTTGTGTGAGGCATGGCTGCCATGCATTTCAAGTCTAGCAACCTAATGCAAGCTATGAGAAATCAAAAGTTGAAAACGACAGCTGAAAACACAGGCATATAGCAAGATATATTAAAGGCAACCACCATGTTACTGTTAAGTACATCAGAAATCCTCTTATCAACTACAGGTGCTATTCCACTGAACGCATAGTGCTTGAAAATAAATTTCATTGCACATACGTGCGGGCAAAATTTCCCTTCATCTATAGGTATTGGCTACGGCACTTGGACATGCTGCTGAAAATACTTCTTTATTTAATGGTACTTGACAGAAAAGCATGCCCAGCTCTACCGTGATGGCTCAGTGGTTAGAGCAGCGGGCAAGCCTGACTCGATGCCAGCAATAGTGGCCATATTTTAGTTGACGTGAAATGCGAGATACCATGACAGCAGAAAATACCAGGAGTATTCTTCTATGCCGTTCCTTATTGCTAGAGTTGCCTTGAAACGTTAAGCCGCAATTAAAAAGGAAGGGGGACACTTCACCTCTGCCTTTAAGCCTTTAAGGAGTCCATGAACCCAGGCAGCACAGCAGCATTGGGCGAACATTGGGCGATCATTGGCAAGAACTGGCATAAACGGCGGTCCTAAATTGACATTTAGGCTAAGCGATATCACTTTGACACATTGGCACCACTTCCATGCCAGCTTCAGGCCAACGGTCGGCCGATCGAGCGACCAACGCAGGCCTGGCGTTCGTTCCGCGACATAGGCCAGTAAAGGCCTTGGATTGGCTTTCCAACTTTTGAACACTGGCATCCAGCTTTTGAACACTGGTATTCAGCTTTCAAACATCGGTATCCAGTTTTCAAACATTGATATCCAGCTTTCAAACACTGGTATCCTGCTTTCGAAAGTTGGCACAAGCAACATAACCCACTGCCTCATGACTGGAACCGTGGATGTACGTACCGTTAAAGGTAGCAAATATTCATAAATGAGGGTGCCTGAGAATTAAGGAAAAAGAGTGATTTATTGCATCGAGTTTCAAAGATCACACTTTTCGCTCACGCAGAATGGCTTGCGCTGTTACCAGTCCTCATGAGAATTAAAGGAAAGCAGGATCCAAAAGCATGGTTCCAGAGGCTGTGAGAAAGTCATTTATTTTCAAGTTTGATGAGTGCCAATGATTCAGGTTGAACAACGCCGCTCGGCAATCTGCTGTAGTGTGGCTAAGACATTCATAAAGTGCTTAAAGGAGCTGTCTTCCTGTGAACTTATCAGTCATATCGGAAGTATTCGTTGCACTCCTCTTGCAAGAGGAATCTTGCATTGCACTCAAATTCCTCATCCCGCTCTTGCGCGACGACCACACAATGCGTCGAGCCAGCAAATAGAGGAGAAAACAGAAATAATTAAACAACACTGAATTTTGTGAGGCACAGTTGGCGTGAAAAAACTCGACACACATGTTACAGGACAATTTGTAACACCACATTTTCGCACAAAGTGAAATTTAATTTGCCTTGTACCATGTTGGTGATTTTTAGTTTAATGCGTCGTTTTCCACCTCCAGTAAGATAATAAATGTGAAAAAAACAACAAAGTAATGTGATAATGAAGGAGAATAATGTATTATGCCGTTTTAATGTCAGAACTACGTATCTCTGAATTGAAAGCGTATTTTTTATTCAGGTAAAAATGCCCAGGTTGTAGCATCTGCTAAATATGGACGTCAAAACAACAGTTTTGAACAAAGCTTATTTTTTTGGTGGCATTAACAATAAATACGCTGGACGGTGAAGCTCAGAACACCTTTGTTTTTTTTAAATCCAACAGGCTATCTTAGTCGATTCCAATGCATGTAATGCAGATTACAAACTGACTTAAAGACCACACAAGCACAGTCCAGAAAAATCCTTTTTTTTCATTGAGAGATAACTTCGCAAAAGCTTTAACCATAAATTGCGGATTTTCTATTGCACCTGCAAGTGTGTTAGCCAAAGACAAACAGAGCGTAAGTAGTACACATATCTTAGTAGTACATATATCCCCAATTTTATATCGATTGTTTTCTGAACTACTTTTGTCTTGTTTGCAAGCTTCTAACAAATTTAACTCTTTTCAGTCTGGTTACGCGGATGACCGGTCCACCTCATTCAATTTGATCCTCGTCCAAGCTATCATAAAATTTTTAAAGTCAAAACACCGACCTTTCTTCGCTGTGTCCCTTGACTTGAAGAAGGCTTTCAATTCTGTCTCACACCATGCCATTTTTCTGTACTTGAGGCACACAAGGTTTCCATAAAAATTCGACTACTGTTACTTGAAATGTACACAAATTGTTGTACGAAGTTTTGGTGCTACGGCACCACTGATGATGTGCCGGTGCCTCTTAGAAGAGGTATTAAGGAAGGGGATCCTCTTTCCCCTTTACTTTTTAATCTGGTTTTAGATCCGTTGTTAGACAAACTTAATTCTTCGGGTGCTGGTGTTCATCTCACTAATTCATCTCTCTGCTCTCGCTTTTGCTGGTGACCTCCTCCTGATTTCCCATACGTATGAGGGCCTGAAAACGCTCATTGATCGTACTTCAGAGTATTTAAGTAATGTTAACCCAGAAATAAATCCCACAAAAACTAAGTATTTCGGTCGGCGTCCGGACCGCCAGTTCAAGTGGTTCAGATACGGTCTTCCTTCTATGAAGGTTCTTAACGTTCCAATTCATAGTAAGCAGCCCAATGAGCCAATCAAGTATCTTGCCCTTTCTCTTTCTGTGAAAAAACCTCCTAAAGTAGTTTCGGAGAAAGCTGCTGCGCTCCTTGAGCTGGTGGCCTGAGCTTCGCTGAAGCCTTTTCAAAAACTTCATTTTTAGCGGCAGCTTGTGCTGCCAGCCTTCCTGTATGGTTACTCCAATAGTTGTCTGGTCTAAACGGAGGCATGCCGCTTGAACCGTATGGTTAGATTAAATGTTAAAAAGTTTCTTCATCTTCCATCTGTTTTCCCCAGCTCCCACATTTGGATGCCTTCCAAGTGTTGTGGTCTGAAGTTTCTTAATCTTGAATCTGTGGCGCAAGTTGCTCATTTTAAGTTCTTAACACGACTTCTTCGACTCAATGAACCTTTCATTTTTGAGCTCCTTGACTCTGTTTTAATGCCCCACTATCGGCTCCTCGCTGAGCGGTTTGAAGTTCCGGAAGGGGTCACCCACCCCAAGAATGTTAGCGCGGCATTGAAGCGGGGCGTTGGAAAGTGGTGGCAACACTATTTAATCCGATATACTCTGGACTTGTTTGCGCACAGGCACCGGCCTTATGCTAGCAATTGGCTAAGCACGAATTCAAAACTGTTACGTGATGGTGACCGAATCAGGGCGCTTCGTTTAAGTAACCCCTTCCCGACAAGAGCACTTACCAACAAACAGAGCAGCGACCCAAACTCACAGCTTTGCCGGCGATGTGGTCTTCATCGCGAAACCACCTTTCATATCTTACAGGAATGTGAAGCCATTAATCCGCCCCGCACAAAAAGACACAATTTTATTGTGAAGCAAGTCGCTCGACTTGCTAGGGAGAAAATCCCAGGGGTTGAGGTCCGTGAAGAGCCTATCTTCACCACGGCCAGTGGGACGCACCTTAAACCCGACATTGTCATTGAGTCAAGCTCACAGGTCCTGGTAGCTGACATTGCGGTAGTTTGGGATGCTAATAAGAGAACCCTTACCAGTAAAAAATGCTGAGTAGGCCAAGCAGTACAGCGTGCTCTGGGCCAACTTCCCGGCTGGGAAGAAATTCCAAGCCTTTGGAATGGCCTTTGGTGCCCGGAGCAAGCTGTGCCCAATGACCATCAAGGTGGGCAAGCTTCTTGGTTTGATCTATTCTGATCTATAATTTCTTGCTTCCGAGGTGCTAATTCGAAGCTTAATGTCTTGGTCGTTTTACCAAGTAAGTGATTTTGTAGTTTTAATTTTGGGGGTAGCATTTGTCTGTCGTCTCGTTGGGTTTTTAGATTAAGGGACTTTGGGGCTGGCCGCGGTTTTTTCCATCTTTAGGGGTGTTGTACCCTTTTTGGTTTTCTATTCTCTCTCGAGTCAAACATGAACTTGGGAGGCCAAGATGGGCATGTAGCCAATTGCAGTGGGCTACGGCTCGCCCATTTTGGGCCCCGCAAGCATGTTTTCCCCTAGAAGCGGCCACGTTCACCAGGTGTAGCGTATTGCTACCCTGGGAAATGCATGGTATTGCTGCTCACGGGAGAAACAGGTAGGAGAAAGTAAGTAAAAAAAGGCGCTTCGAGGAGTAAGGGGTTAGCAGGCTGCCTTGAAAATGGCACGTCCTGGAGATGAGTTGGGGAGAAAAGAAATTTCAAAAACCGAGAGGGGATGGGGGCCGAAACATGCGAAAGAGGTCTTAAATTCTCGGAGAATGAGTCATAGGCAGTTCAGAAGGCAAGGGTGCGGCAAGCGTGGAAGCGTTAAAGTATTGTTGCAAAGTCGCAGAGGAAGCATCATGTCAGGCGACTGAAAACATTTAAGCAAAAAACGTGTAGCTTCGTGATGGATTTCTCCAAAACGACTTTAGACACTGGCGCATTTTGTGGGGCCGTGTGTTAGTTCAGAATGCCTTAAAATGATGCGATTAAATAACAAAAACATAAAACAATAAATAATATATTATGCAAGCAAATTCGCACTCTTTTATATTATTCCATACGGCATGTGTGGCAAACTAAATTAACTTGCGTCTAACACTATTTGTCATTAGCTTTGTTCACTGGTCGTCGAAGAAACATCCAATTTTTGCTGGGGTAGAAATTTTTCGCAAAATATTAAACAAACAAAACCGTGTTGAATTGTGGCTCGCAGCTATATCCGACGCTTTTCATCACTAAAGGTTATGTTCAAAAGTGAAAAAAAATACTTTCGTCCAAATAAGTAAAGACGTTAACAAGAGCTATAACCCTCAACGCAAATTACGCAACAGAACAATAAAATTCACAAGCAACACTCTGAAACACTACGATCTGTAAAAAAGGAAGGAGAAAGCAAATCGAAAAACACAGGTGAAGGTGCGATCACAGGGAACAACTTGCTGAAGCGTAGCAATATCTCACCTCGTGATCGCGTGAATTTAGAAGTGGCGGTCAAATATTTCGCGCGTGCGCAACATGTAATTGTAAATTACGAGGTCAGAGCTTCGTTTCTGGATGTTGCTAAAATTGCGCACAAAGCCCGCTTAGGCAATGCACTTGCACTAAGTTATTGCGTTTTTATTCAGGATCTCGGTTAAGCAGACATCCACTGCGCAGTGTGGCAGTGAAATCTCTAGAGTGAAGCAAGAAAAGCGTTTTTTTTTAATTTTACAAATTCATGAAATGAACATCATGTGATTCTTTTTTAGAAGGAAGCACTCTTGGGCTGGTTTTCAGATACTCGCGCAAGCAGAGCGTGCAAAAACACTTTCAAATAAATGAATTCTATACAAATAGGCGCATCTCATTGCCCCCGCATTTCTACTGGGTCATGCCAGCGCGCATTTGTTAATTACTAATATTACGAGACATTTTAAAACAAATTTTAGTGGGTAGATGCAGCCACTTCTAGTTACCCACTATTAACAATAGAATTCTATAGATCTGTAGCTGTCAGTCTGGATGGTGTTGTCGTCAGGCTTATGTGACAGAACGGTTCCTTCGTGGCGGAATATGCACAGTTCACTGACCACCACCGACGTCGCCCTCACGTCGTTGCACAACTCAAAATCAACGAACGGACAGAACAAAAATTGAAGGCAGCAGCCCCATTGCTACACAGCGAGCGAATGCGTTTGGAATGCTTCCGAATGTGTTTGTAAATTGTTGTGAAGCAATGGGGCTAAGCAATTTAGAACTCAATTGATCAGCAACGGAGCCCGCGGCAGATGTCGCCGCGCCGCGCCTCGACGGCGTCGACATGAAATTTCTCCTCTACGAGAGCTCCCTCTGGCCGGCGCAATCTGCTGGCAGCTTCGGTTTCATTGAGATTTTTTTTATAACTATGCCACTATCTCCGACTGCGCAGTGAGAAAATATTCGTTGTTTATCTAACTCCACACATATACTGCGAAAGTGTTCGGTAAGGAAAAGATTAATAAAACATCAAAATCTTCAACTCGCACAAGCCCAGCCCAGGAGCTCAAACGAGTTTTAGCGCGTTCGAAAATTGTAAACCGCCGAGACAGTACTCGACAATAAAATCAATCTTCTACCCAGTATTATGTTTGGTACAATGTTCACCAGCACCTGCCAGTATATTTCTAACACTGGATAAGAGGTGGCAAGCCAAGGTCAATATAGCCAGGTTTCGAAAACGGCTTAGCCAATTCGGGCAAATAGTGGGAGAACTGTGGCTAACATGGCCCATGATAGCCAGGTTTCGAAAACGGCTTAGTCAATTCTGGCAGAGTGGGAAAACTCTGGCTATCATGGCCCATGACAGCCAGGCTTTGAAAATTACTTAGCCAATTCTGGCAAACAATGGGAGAAGTATGGCTAACACTGCCCATGATAGCTATTACTTTTTGATGGCACAGCCAATATCAGATCCTCATTGGCAACTTTGGGCCTACTTAGGGCCACGCCTTGACAGTGGCTTTCGAATATTGGCCCGCTGTCGTGCTACCTGGGAAAGCGTTTCATAATGTGGCTATGAAATGCGTGCAATTATGTACAGGAAATACTACTTTAGTGTGCATGGTGCACACAAGTCCTCCAAAAAAAGGTGACTTTTTACAACACATCTTTAAAAATCCCAGCTTTAGCACAACATGTTAGTCACGGAACGCTGTCACTAGTTCACGAGAGCCGCAGCGAAGGCGAGGTGCTTGCCTGGCCTTGGCAGGAGAATGCATTGTGTGCCCTTTCCAATCTCTCATTTGGTTTCTAACCGCGGTGGGCAAGCCGTTCCTCTCTGTTCGGGCGTCTCCGCTGCTTTCTTCGCCTTCTTACGCTCATTCTCTCAATGCCGAGTAGCCAAGTGCCAGGCTACAACCTCGGGGTCGGAAGAGTTATTATTTTCTAGTTTATACCGCCGTTTAGCAGAGGCTGGACTCTCCTTCTCTACATGCATATCAAACGTTGTGATACAGCCGCCCATTACATCTCCGCCTTTTATACGCAATGCTGCGCATGCGACGACGCGCGGTTCGGGTGATAGAGCGGCGGGCGGCCACAAAGCGTGGTGCTAAGACGATGGAGCGGGTGCGCGGCCGCAGTGACGGCGAAGCGCATCCCACACCCACTGCTCTTCTCCGCTTGCCATAGTAACAGCGCATGCGCGCAACTGGCCTCTCCCAGCCACCGCGAAATGCTCGACAGGTAGCCCAGTGTAGCTCTCGCTACAAGATCAGATGTATTCGTTAAGAGACAGTGTCATTACAGTAACCAAGCTATAGAGTAGCGAATGCAGTCAGGACGTTAAAGAGACGCAGTAGTGGACAGCACTGTGACAGACCACCAATTACAGAAGAGGAAGTGAAGAAAGCCATAGGAGCAATGCAAGGGGGGAAAGCAGCTGATGAGGATCAGGTAACGGCATCCCATGCAGCACAACAGCATTGGGCGAACACTGGGCGATCTTTGGCAATAATTGGCATTAACCGCGGTCCTACATCGGCATTTAGGCAAAGCGCTGCCACTTTGAGACATTGGCCCGACTATCAGGCCAGTTTTGGCCGAACGTTCGGCCGATCGGGTGGCCAACGCAAGCACGGCATTCGTTTCCGCGTAATGCGCCAGTAAAGGCCTCGGATTGGCTTTCAGCTTTCTAACACTGACATCCAGCTATCGAACATTGGTATCCAACTTTCAAACATTAGTAGCCAGCTTTCAAACACTGGTATCCTGCTTTCGAAAATTGGCACATGCAACATTACCTACTGCCCAATAACTGGAACTGTGGATGTACCATTCAACCTAGCTAATAAATGAGGGTACCTAAGAATTCAGGAAAGGGACCGGTTTATTGCATCGAGTTACAAGGATCACGCTTCTAGCGCACGCAGAATGGCTTGCGCTGCTACCAGTCATCCCGGGAATTAAAGGAAAGGAGGACCCAAGAGCATGGTGGCAGAGGCTGTGGGAAAATCATTTATTGTCAAGCTTGCTGCGCGCCGATGATTCAGGTTAGACAACACAGATTGGCAAGTTGCTGTAGCACGGCTACGACATACATAAAGTGCTTAAAGGAGCAGTTCTCCTGTGAACTGATCAGTCATATCTGATGTAATCGTTGCACTCCTCTTGCAAGAGGACTCTTCCACTGCACTCAAATTCCTCGTCCACCTCTTGCACGATGACCTCACAATGCGTCGAGCCTGCAAAGAGAGGCATGATGTCATGATGAACCTAAATATGGTCGTCAAAGGACAAAAACAGAAATGATTAAATAACGTTGAATTCTGTGAGGTACGGTGGGCGTGAAAAACTCGACAAACGTTCTTGAGGATAATTTCTAAGAGCTAGCGCTGCATTTTTTGCCCAAAGTGAAATTTAATTCCGCTTGTACCAATGTGGTGATTTTTAGTTTAATGCGCCGTTTCGAACCTCCAGTAAGATATTTAATGGGAAACAAAAACAAAGTAATGTGATATTGAAAGGAAATTAATGTACTATTTTGTATTAATATAACTGCGTATCTCTAAATTAAGAGCGCATTTTTTTCCGCGTAAAGATTCACAGATTGCAGCATTTCCTCCATATAGAGTCGAAACAACAGTTTTGAACAATGCTCGTTTTTTTTGATGGGGTTCAAACTAAATACTGGATGTAAAAAACTAAGGACACCGTTGTTTTTTTTTTTAAATCCAGCAGTTTATCTTAGTAACTTCCATTGCATGAAATACAGATTCGAAACTGACTTGAAAACAACACAAAACACACGTCTAACAGTCCAGAGCAATGCCTTTTTTTCATTGAGAGATAAGTTGGCAAAAGCTCTAACCATAAATTGCGGATTTTATATTGCACCTGCAAGTGTGTTAGCCAAAGAGAAACAGCGCGGATGTAGTACACATATCCTTACCAAATGGTCCGTAATAAAACACAAAACAGTTCCGTTTCCTATCCTGCATAGGCTGTACATGACAAACGTATTCCTGAATGCATCGGATGTCAGGACACACGAATTCGAGCCTGCTGTTCGACAAAGTAGTCATTGTTAGGTTAATTCATAGCACCAGAGACTAAAAATAAAGTTCTTACCATTCGGGCAGATTTGCACTGCGCACGACGTCAATCCAGACATTGGGCAATGAGAGTAGGTACATAGAAGTCGTCCTCGTGCTTTCTCTCATTCTCTGTTCCTGCCGTGAAAAGTAAATTTAAGCCACGTGTATTCAAAGCAACACTTGCTCCCAAAATCACATTCATTTTCGAACGTATCTCAAGATAAAATATTTGTAGTACTTAAAACCAGATATTGCAGGCCAGGGTAGCGAACCGCGGCGGAGCTCTCATATAGTATCAGATGTTGGTTTTCGCCAGCGCAGACTACGAACGGAGCCAGCTCGAGTGTACATGCTCTTTCGTCGCGCTGGTTGTGCGGTTGGGTGCCGCCGTGCCACACAAGGCAAGACTCGTCCAGTCAAGAATATGTAGTGGGGATGCATAGCGGTCTGACGGATGACAGGGGAGACGGCGGTGATGGGAGAAGGAGGGGGTGGTGGTTGCAGGGGGAGAGCTATTTGTTTACACAGCTTTTTTGGTCGGAAAAAAAAATTCCAGCTGAAAGGTAGGGGAAAGAAGAACTTGGAAGGGTAGGGGGCAGGAACGGCGCAGCGTGTAGCGGCGCACGGGAGAAACAGCTAGGAGAAAGTGAATAAAAGAAGCGCTTCGCGGAGTTGGGGTTACCACGCTGCCTTGAAAAGGGGGCACGTCCTGGAGATGAGTTGAGGAGTTACCAGACTTCAAAAGAGAAAGCGGACGAGGCCCGAAACATGTGAAAGAAGTTCGGAATTCTCGGAGAATGAGTCATAAGCAGTTTTGAAGGCAACGGTGCGGAAAACGCGGAAACATCAAAGTATTCTTGCAAAGCCGCAGGAGAAGCATCATAAAACAATAAATAAAATATTATGCAAGCATTTTGCATACGGGATATGTGGCAAACAAGCTAGGTTATCGTGCTTCTAACACCATTTGTTAGTAGAATTATTCGCTGGTCGTGGAAGAATCCTCCAACTTCTTTTTGGTGTAGAAATTTCCCGCGGAAAGCTAAAACAAACAACACTATGCTGAACTGTGGCTCGAAACTATTTCCAATGCTTTTCATTATTAAAGGTAATGTTTCAAAGGGAAAAAAAATTCTTACAGCAAATAAATACAGACGTCAGCAAGACCTATAGCCCTCAATCGAAGTTACGCAACAGAACAATAAAGTGCAGAAAAAGCAACATTTTGGAACAGTACGATCTGCAGAAAAGGAAGAAAAAAGCAAACAAAAAACGCAGGGCAAGGCGCATCACAGGGAAGGAAGTACGGAAGCGTATGAATCTCATACCGCGTGATCGCGTGTGTTAATGGAGGTGGCCTAATATTTCGCGCGTGCGCAACTTATAATTGTAAATCACAAGGTCACTGCTTCGTTTCTGGACGTTACCATAATTGCGCACAAACTCGGCTTAGGGAATGCACTTGCACTAAGTTATTACGCTTGATTTAGGATCTCCATTAAGCAGACACCCACTGCGCAGTGTGGCAGTGAATTCTCTAGAGTGAAGCAAAAAAGCGCTTTTTTAATTTAAAAAAAAAATATGAAATGAAAGACATTTCACTTTTTTTAGAAGGAAGCCCTCTTGGGCTGGTTTTCAGATACTCGCGCAAGCAGAGCGTGCAAAAACGCTTTCAAATACATATATTCCATAAAAACAGGTGGGTTATTACGCCCAGAAATCGGGAAAAGGCGACAGCGTGAGCTCTGTCTGTGCACTTCTCAAAAAAGTTTATTTTTTTTGCTTGGCTACGCGATATAAAATTGTTACACGAATCATAAAAACTGGTTAATGCCAACGCGCATTCGATTATTATTAAATTTATGAGACGTTCTAAAACGAATTTTAGTGGTTAGTTGCACCGAACGGACAGAACAAAAGTCGATGGCAGCAGCACAGTTGCTATACAGCGAGCGAATGCGTTTGGAATGCATCCGAAAGCGCTTCGAAATTGTTGCGAAGCGCCTTACAACTCAAATGATCAGCGACTGAGCCCGCGGCAGGCGTCGCCGCGCCGCGCCTCGACGGCGTCGACATGAAATTTCTCCTGTACGAGAGCTCCCTCTGGCCGGCGCGATCTGCTGACAGCTTCGGTTTCATTGGGATTTTTTTATAACTATGCCTCTATCTCCGACTGTGCAGTGGGGAATTATTCGTTGTTTATCCAACTCCGCACATATACTGCTAGTGTTGGTAAGGAAAAGATTAATAAAACTTCCAAATCTTCAACTGGCACGAGCGCAGCCCAGGAGCTCAAACGAGTTTTAGCGCGTTCGAAAATTATAAATTGCCAAAACGGTACTCGACAATAAAATCAACCTTCTATCCAATATAATGGATGGTACAATGTTCACCAACATCTGCCATATATTTTTAACACTGGATAGGGGGGAGGCAAGCCAAGGCCAATATAGCCAGGTTTCGAAAGTGGCTTAGCCATTTCTGGAAAAGAGAGAAAACTCTGGCTAACATGGCCCACGTTAGCCAGATTTCGAAAATGGCTTAGCCAATTGTGGCAAAGAGTGGGAGAACTCGGTTTAACATGGGCTATGATCGCCAGGTTTTGAAAATGACTTATCCAATTCTGGCAAAGAGTGGGAGAACTCTGGCTAGCATGGCCCATGATAGCCATGATTTAATGATGACACAGCCAATATCAGATGCTCATTGGCAACTTTGGGCCTACTTAGGGCCACGCTTTGCCAGTGGCTTTCTAATATTGGCCCGCTGTCTCGAGCTACATGGGATACCTGTTAGGAAGGAGGGAGGGGAGACGGTGCTCGGACAAGCTGCCCACCCTGTAAACTTTGGGTTTTTTGTTTTCAGGTGAAACCTGACGTTATCCTGTTTGCAATTTTTATACCACAAAGGTGTTCTTAAAAGATCGGATGAAACACAATTTTCCCAATTTCTGCCGGCGCGGCAAAGAGAAGCGGCCGACTGAAGGAGGAAACCGTCTAACATTATGGAAGTTGGCAGCCATACTGGATCCACTCCAGAAGCGCTTTCTGAGTGAGTCGTCTGATCAATACCGACCACTTTTGATTTCTGTGACCGATGCAAACTCTTATTGCGAGCAGTTTAACCAGTAGTTGCTGGAAGTGAAGCAAGCCCCACAAATACAGGTGTTGACGTAATGGACTTTTGGTATGACGCAACTATGTGTTACCCCAGGCTGGCAAATGCTGTGTTGGCAGTTACAATACTGTACACAATAAATAAGTTCCACAAAGGCTGCAGCCGCAGATGTTTCAAATTACCGTGAAAAAAATTGCGGAGGAAAAACTCCAGCTTAAAGGTATGAGAGGATAGCATAGTGGATTGATTCCCATACATGCAAAAGGTCATTCTGTACTTTACATTCGTGGATTTCTTAGAGCCCTTATACCCCGCCTAGTGTAGTGGTGCAGCGGGTAAGCAATTCACCACTGCCCTGGTTACCCAGGCTGCTCTTCCCAAATACCAATAATTCATTTAGGTGCCACCTATTAAGGTGGGCAGTTTGCAAAGGCAAAGGGTAGCCTTTGAGAATGCCACAAGGTCACGATACGTAGGCGGGCCACCTGCATCCTAGCTTGCTTCCTGGGGACTACTTTCCAGAGTCATGCCCGTGATTTTTTGCCTACAATGCCAACAGCACCGACACCGGACTTCCTGGACAATGGGACCTTCAATGCTACCACGTTAAAAGTCGCACACACTTAAGACTGACTATGAACACAGCGCTGCGCACTGCAGCGTGATGTAATCGTATGTCATGCAGCTGGCAAATGTACATCTACATGGCTCTACATAGCCGCCACCCAAACACTGCTGCACCCCTTCTGACCCGCACGCTAAGCTCTTGAAGGCAGTGGCTGCCATACCACAGCCAATGCTCTGCCATAACAACGGAATGATGCGATAGCTAATGGGTCAATGCCCATATATGGAGAATTAGACTACTTTCCTGGGAGTCCTCATGCCACGGCTAGCACAGTGGTACAGCAGTTAAGTGGTGCCCCAGTGCCCTGGGATAGCAGGTGCTGCCAAAGGAAGAATTTGTGCAATCCAGACAGTGCTTCACAAGCCACTACCATGAGATGGTAGATGCTGCCACTGGTGGAATTTGTGCGATGCAGGTGTTGTAGGCAGTAGCTTATCCACTGAATGTGGCTAGGCCGAGTACGTGCCTGGCTGCGCGATCGCGTGATGCACGCTGTGTGTGTCACGCGAGCTCGTTCTGGCCTTTGGCCAGTGTTTGCCTGCCCGAACAATAAACCAGTCGCTGGTCTGGCTTTGCTCAACTCAACATGGTGTCAGAAGTAATGCAATTCCCACAGTAAGCCCAACCAGGGCTACGTCCTCTCACTGGGATACCCATCGACGGTGGCACGCGTCACAGCAGCGCCTACAACATGGACTATGCGGCAAGTACATGGTGTCCTTCGTCATTCAACCTCCCGAGGCCTTCTGCTGCACGACTCCTGCCGACTGGCCGAAATGGAGGAAGTGGTTCGAGCATTAATTTATACACGCCTTCCGCTCTCTGCGACAAATCAGAGTCAAACAAAGTCAACACGTTCTTTACTTGATGGGTGACCATGCCGAGGACGCCCCTTCGGAGCCTTCAAACTCTCCAGTGAGAACACTCACAACTTAGAAGTCGTCCTAAAGCATTTTGACAGTTAATTTATACCACAGCACAGCGTCATTTTTGAACCGGCACGCTTCAACACTAGGGTCCAAAATGACGGCGAACACGTGGAACACATCGTGACTGCGCTTCACACACTTTCCAGCCATTGCGAGTATTGCATCCTCCGAGAGGAACTGTTTCGAGACAGACTAGTCGTCGGCATTCAAAACCAGAAATTGTGAGCGAGACTGCAACCTGATGCTGATCTTGCTTTTCAGAAGGCCCTTGAGAGCATCGGCAGGTCTAAAGTGTTCGTGAGCAGCAAGCGGTGTTTCACCCCGAAACGCTGACCGTCAACAAAATGGCATCAGGCAATCAGCAAATCAGGCAACCCACGAACGCTGCTCACGTCAGCGACGGTCGAGAGCATTTTGTATGAAGGCCACATCCGCGTCCAGCTGACAGCGTTCCGACATTGTGTAGTTAGTGTGGGAAAGAACGGCATCCGCGTTCACTGTACCCAGCGCAGACGTAGGTATGCGGGGGCTGCCGCAAAAAGGGCCACTACGTGTCCGTCTGCATATCACGCCGGGTTTACATCGTTGAAGCATCAGGACCCGAGAGCAAAGGTGGATTTCTCCGAACCGTCTCATCCTTTGATACGTCGACATTTAAGAAAACCATCCTCGTGCAATGCCAGTACGTCAAATTCAAGATCGACACAGGCGCCGACGAATCCGTCCTCCCACCTACGACTTTCAGCATGCTCCGACATCAGCCTCCGTTGTCGCGTGCTCCTCGGCAGCTCTACGGTCCTGATGGGAGACCTCTCGCAGCAAAGGGCGTAGCGCCTCTTCAACTGGCCTACCGTGGACGTCAAAATGCTCCAAGACGTCTATGTGCTGCAAGATGTCCACACCCCCTTACTCGGCAAGCCAGCCATCAGACTTGCATTTGCTAACCTTCGTCAGCGCCATCGCAGAGAAGGTGAAGACAACCCGTCTAATCAAGCAGCACTCCCTTGAGTGGCTGAAAGAGTCCCAAAAATCAGATCGCGTGTGCTTCTAAATCCGAGAACTCTGCACAAAAGAATGGCCTTCCCTACGAGATATGCCCCTTGAGGTGAGATCCTTATGCGAGCATCGCCAACAGCTCACCGTAGAGGATGATCTGCTACTCTACGCATCCCGTGTGGTTGTCCCACTCATGTGCAGGAAAAAAAAAATTGCGCTTTCTGCACGAAGGCCGCTTCGACATTAGGAAGACGCAAGCTCGCGCCAAGGACACTGTTTTGGTGGCCAACGGTGGCCAAAGACATCACTACTACCGTGAAATACTGCCGAGACTCTATAAAGACAACCAGCAACGCAAAATGCCTATGCAGAGCACTGAGTTCCGCTTCGACCATGGCCGAGCATTGCAATGGACATGTTCTTTTTCAATAGCCATTGGTGGTTAATTCTGACTGATTACTGCACCAGATATCCAGAACTTGTTCGCCTGGGAAAGTTAACTTGGGGTATAGTAATCACGCACTGCAAATCAATTTTCGCCCGCGATGGTATCCCAGAGGTGGTGGTTTCACAATGGTCCGGAGTTTTCGTCGTCCGACTTTACCAGGTTTGCTCGTGAATACGGCTTCGCGCATATCACCTCTAGCCCACACCCACCAGAGCAACGGGCTCGCCCAAGCTGCAGTGAAAATCATCAAATCTTCATTGAAAAAGACTCAGGACCCGTACCGGACTCTCCTATCCTACAGGTCAACACCACTCAAAACGGCTATAGCCCCTCTGAAGTACTATTAGGGAGGCGATTGTGGACAAAGCTTCCTGTCACTTCCGGAATGCTGGTTCCCCACTTGCAAGACGCCACCAAACTCCGGAACTTTTAAGAGTACCGTGCGCAGCGTCGTCGAGACTACGAGAAGGGACATGGCATGCGAAAGCTTACAATTCTTTTCGAGGGGGAAGAAGTCTGGGTCATGTACCTGAAGAGGACAGAGAACGTGCAGAGGCCCGCAGACGACCCTCGGTCCTACATTGTGGACACCGTAGACAGCACCGTGCGGCGCAATCGGACCCATCTTGTTCTTTTTTCCAAGTCTTGGAGAGGAGGTGAAAACAAAGAGGCAGCAGGAGCTGAAGACAGCGAGGCGTCTGTGTATACAGATGCAGAGACAGACGTAGACGGGGCGTCTCTGGACTGAAGTTCTCTGGGAGAATCACACGCGACCGGTGTGGACGTCTCTTCGCACCATCCCACAAGGAGTGGTCGCTGTGTAGTTCCGCCCAAGAGACTTTCCTATGTTTCAGGGGAGATGTAGGCAGTAGCCTGGCCACTGCATGTGGCTACTCCAAGAACGCACATGGTTGCAAGATCATGTGATTCACGCTGTGCGTGTCGCGCGAGCTCGTTCTCGGCTTGTGCCAGTGTTCGCCTGCCCGGGGAATAAACCGGTCGCTGGTCCGGCTTTCCTCAACTCAACAGCAGGTTGCCCCTCCCGAGCAACCCACCGCAGCCAATCATTAATTTAACTGCTACATGCCAGGTTGCATGAGTTCGCCATCTTTTATGGGCACCAATGAACGTTCACACACAAACAAGTTTTCGCTCCCTAGGGCAAGCAAGGCTTCTGCCTGAAAATCAGCTTATGATTTGCACCAGTAACCTGCACATGCAATATACATATCGTGTAGAAAGTAGCCATACTCCTTTATTAATAGCACAGAGTGAGCCCCGATGACGTTTTAGTGAACAATATGTTTTCGTCAGCTGTTCACAAATAGTAAACGCCATCATTTCGCCAGTTGTGGAAACTATTTACTAGCAAGAAAAGCATTATGTGCAGGCTTGTAGCTCCATTGTGTCCGAGGTCTCACCCTCGAAAATACTGCGTGTTTGCCAAAGCAGAAAGAACAGCTGCCCTGTTGCTTCAAGTTGTGCATTAAAAATTACAGAGGAGAGAACAATACACAGCAGATAAGCACAAGCATTGAGGTGCATAATGTTTCTCCTCCGTTTGCATTTCTCATGTTATCTTTTTTTTAATGCATCCTGCACTTCTGCTGCTCTTCTGGTGGCAGTTTCAATCGTTGTTCCGTGAATAGAGTCGTTCGAATAAACTTGGAAGTCCTGCCTTTGTTTTGCTTGTTCCTTACTTTACCCAGCGAAATAATTTTCCATGCGCTCGTATGCACGGACCTGAGCCGACTTGTCATGAACGCTATGCTGCGGGAAGAAAGGTGAAGCTTCAAATCTCCTGTGCTGATGACTCGACCGTCATACCTCTGTCGTCTATGTAGGTACGTGGAAGCGCTTTATTGTGTTGCTCTGAAACCACTGGCTGCTTTAAAATTTCGCCCGTTTTCCTCCGGAGAACACTACGCGAGCGCTCTAACGCAAGCCTATTCACGTTTGTAAACAAGCTTACATTTTTTCGTGCATGCACGAAAAGAAAAAGGCGCCAAGAACACGTGCATCTTCTCCACTTGAATAGGAAGAGAACTTAAGCGTACTGAGCCTCGAAATGAACCCATGATTCTATTCGTGGTACTGCAACAGGTGGCCATGGCGGGCAAACACATTGGTACACTGATCACAGCTCTAGGAGGCTTGGCACACAGGACACTAATACTTATCTCGTACAGGTGACTCTAGGGGTGGTGCACTTGGTCCCTCCATTCTTAAAGGGCACATCCCCGAAAGACACAAACACAATTCACATTAGCAAACAAAGAACGCGCAACGGAGCAAACGAGGAGAAACTCTCAGCAGTAGAATACCCAGCGCAACACAGAATATTGCAACGGCCAAACAGAAAGCTCAACGGAGCTGCGACCGGACAATGCGGTAATAAAACAGTGCAATTACTACAAACTATACAGCAATTAGCGCAACAGCAAGAACGCAGACCGAGGGTTCAGCGACGACGCTTGCACGGTGCAACGGGTAGAAAACTAACAAATCTGCTAAACAAAGGAGTCACGTGATCATGTGCAAATAAAAAGAAAATTCAAATAACAGAAAAACAAATCTATGAAGGTCTATAAAATTTATAGATATTGTTTTGAAATATGATACTAAAAATTATTTCAGCTGGACAAAAAACACAAACAAATGCAGCTAGGGGAAGGGAACAACCACTGGGGACAGTGGACGACTCAGACCTAGGGAGGACTCGGATGGATTGAACCTCACAAAGAAAAAAGAAGAATGGGTTGTCGCAGGTTTTACTCGCTTCGCCACCTATCCAGAGCCGCTCTCATGAGCGGCCATTTTCCGCCGACTACCGCGCCGCGGTGCGGGCGTTTCATTGGGGTCTGCGTGGCTGTGGCAGCTCTCCAGCCGCGCCTGGTCTGCATATAGCCTTGAATTACTTCCCTGCGGGCGCTAAAAAACATTATCCAGCATATTTACAAAGCGTGGTTCTATTGCAGAGTCTTTGCGCTATCAAAAAGATAAAATTTATGTGTTAATCACTATATTTAGTTCGGCATTCACGTTATTTCTGTCGACGCCTAGCACCCGCCCGCGCTTATATCGCTATCGTCTTCGTGTTCCATCACAGAGAAAACATTCTTGCTCATTATCAAGCATTATGTGCGCAGCTAGTATGCAATTGCAATTCCCATGCGCTCTTAATCATTCCTGCCCGGCATAAAGCCCCAGCCACAAATAGGGCTTTCTTGTCGACAGCTACGTGGTAAGACAGACGTGGTAAGACAGTAGATAAGACAGCGCATTTTGGCATGTAAAAGATTCAAAATCAGAAAAAAATGTCGTGAACAAGTTGTCCTATGCATACCAAAAAAGACCGCTAAAGCCGTATAGGAAAGGTTGAGCTTTAGCTTCATGAGAAAGAGGAGGAGTTTGTTTGATGCATTTACAATTTCCTCTTCCCCACTGACATTAAGCGCCTCCACAACAATGCTCTGCAATTTTGAAAATACTGGCAGCGACACACCAGCAATGAATTTTAAAATGTCTGAGGCCTTTTCACTGGAGCAGGCAGATACACTTGGGTAGCCTCGAAAGCTACAGGTAGATTTCAAGCTGTCGATGTTCATTGGGTCACACGCGCTGTCCCTGACGCCATAGGAAGTGCCCCATGCGGCATCCTTTGTTTCCTTCTTGATAGGAAAGGTAGCCTGGAAGAAATTATGCACACAATCATTTGAAGCCGTGCTTATTAGAGGGTAACAAAGCTATTTTATGTACACATCTGCATTAAATATTGCTTAAATAATAATGCAGTGAACAATGAAAAAACTGAAAATGTGCTTAAGATAAATACTAACACATAGTTTATTTCCCAAACTGAAGTATTTTATCTATCATACACGCTAGCTGCTATCTCAAAGCTGTACCTGCACAGCCCAACACCTAGTCCACACTTCAAAAAATTGGGGCGCTGCAGAAAGGTATCAACAAGAAAATATATGTAATTTTAGGTACAAGTCTATTCAGGTGCAATGAAATTATAGCAAATATGCATACTAGTTCCCATCCTACCTGTGTCTCAGCATTGCAATCTTGCATGCAGCAAAGGAACAGACTCGGCATATCTGGCTCCAAGGTCCAAGTACAGGGGGTCTGTTTGTGTTTCTACCTGCATTCATTGAAAGGCACAGTCACTTCTTTTTTGTTCAAAATTTCCTCCCCACAATACACAATGCAGTCATGCAGTGAATCGTAGTGCTTTGTTAGCACCAGTAAAAACTGCAATCTTTTAAAGAAAAAATATGAATGACATATGTGCAAATGACCTGAAAGAGTGCTGTAATGATTATTGAAGACTTCTGGTGTGTTATGTTTACTGACACAATGTTTTAAAAATGTCTAGGGCAACTTTTCTAGATAACAACACAACTGAAAGCGCAAAATGTCAGCATGATATGTGGAAACTGATACAAAGAAAGAAACACATGACTAGAACATCGTCATGTCCATAGACACAAGCATTTTAAGGGCAAGGAAACTGGGAGAAAGCATTAAATCTAGCTTGCCAGAAATTCCAAAGCTTTGTTTGTTGATCAAGTCAACACAGAAATTTGTGACATCAGCTTAGTAACGTTGATATTGTGAAAGCTTTTCAGGATGGGTATGTGAAGAGACATACAATTATGAGTCCATTTGTGGAATCGTAGCCTTCTTCATCAGTAGCCACTTCCTGCACACAGCTTGATGTGGGTTCTTTGCTCTGTTCACGTGACCGCAACCTGGATTAAGACAACTCTTTGAGGATTGTTACACTGTGAATCAATATTAATTGAGAAAAGTCATTACCTAGATAGAACAAGCAACAAAAATTGCTCCACAGTTAATGAATCTTTGGATACTATTGCTGTATTTGGTCTAGCACTAGTTGAATCAGTTTCATACTAGCTGCATAGTTAAAGCCATGACACAATGCGTAGTTATAATCCTACCACCACAACTGCTAGCCACTAGGACCTACAGTATGTAAAACAATCATAAAATTTCCAGTATCGCCTGCCCTGTTTCGTTCTCTTTGTCACAGTTCATTCCAAGTTCCGTTCCATTCACATTTAATAATGCCAGCCACAAAGCACACCATTTGATTAAACTTTTTTTGCTAGTTCATCTTACCTTTCATATCTGTAAGCAGAAGGTGTCTTGGTGCGTCTGTATTCACTTGGAAATAGGGTGGGCAGATACGCTGGACTCCGAGGGTCGTTGGATTTCTCACCATTTACAAAATGGTTGCTGCAGATCCTGCTGTGTTTGGTCGGCTCCCACAGGCTCCCGTCTTTTCTAATAAAATTATGACAGAAGCACACATAAACACAGCCATTACAGCAAAAGGGAATAAATTGTTTGGTTTATGGCTACATGGGCAATGAGGGTCCCCGTAGCGGAAGACTTCAGATTAATTTAGCACCTGGAGTTCAAAACAGTTTGCTGTTGGGCTAGCTGGTACTTTGACATCATATCCATCTAATTTAACAGCACAGGACAGCGTGTTCGTCTTTTCTTTTGTCCTTTCGTTTGCGCTAAATTAAGCGATTATGATGTTACTTAAGGGTTTTTAACTTGCGCTGACATCGTACAGCCAACGGGCATTTTTTTTTATTTCGCCTGCATCGAAATGCCGCCTCCGGCGGCGGGGTCCAACCCATGTCCTTGGGATCAACAGCCGAATCCACAGGGCTACCGCGGCGGGAGAGACCTGATAATGCAATGTGCTGTCCTGCCTCTAGACACAATTAACTACAAAAAAATGGACACAAAATCACTGCAAGCATGGGGTCATCGCGTCACAAACGAAGCTCAGACCACATCCATGCAAAATGAGCAGAGGTCTTGCACGCGGTAGCAATCTGAAGTTTCAATGCACGAACACACAGGCCCAAAACATCAACATGCGGAAAATGAAGATCAAGCTTCTAGCGATAGCGAAACTATCTCCATGACGCCGAGACACAGTCATGCAGGGAGCAACATACGCAGCATGCAAATATCCTAATCGAAATAAAGCACATTATCACGGAGCAGACAATACCCACAACAAGTGCATTAAAATTATCGCCATTAAAAAAGCAAACGTTTCAACACGAAGACACAGAGGCGCGAAAAACATCAACATGCGAAACTTTCGAGCGATAGCGGAACTATCTCGACAGTGACACCAAAATGCACTCATGCAGGGGCAAATTACACACGTATACCGTCAACAACTGAGCGCATAATTACGGTGCACGCAATACCCGTAATGAGTTCTTTCAAAATACCACCACCAAAGCAACAGCGCCCTGCACACGCCCTAGCTGCGATGCGCAGTCAAGACAATTGCTTACCAATGTGAACTTGAGTTGCAGCAGCATGACGATTTATGATGAGACGACGACTATCCCAAACACTTCCTAGCATCATTAAAAAAAGAGGCGTGAATAAAAAATTTGACGTTTTAAAGTAAATGGAATCAGTACCTCACCTCTGCCGTCGAACAGCGGCGATCCATTGCTGTCGTCGCTCCCGCTCATAGGGCCGCGCTGGGAACGAGTAGAATCGCGTCTCCGGCGTATTTTTATATGTGTTAGAGCAACCAACCACACAACAGTTGTTATTGGACATCCCTTCGGGCTCCTATCGCAATGAAGATGCTCGGACAAACCTTATTTCAACGAAGAAACGACCGAGAAAGATAAAGCCACGTCGCAACAACACAGAAGTGACCGGTAAATGGCGCGCTTCACTCCCGAAGTTGGGAGCAAAGCCGCCACCTGTGGCGCGGCCGTCGCTTTGCACGCCGCCTATAGCGGCCTTACATTACTGATCTGCCCCGCTCACTTCGCAGTTTCGCTGCTTTTCTACCGCGTCGCTTCTGACGCAACAGGCTATATTCTGGCAGCGTGCCGTCGTCCTCTTTCTTCAGCCGCGCGTTCCGTGGACGGTTTCGATTTTGCGACGAGCGATAGGGAAATTCGGTGAAAGTGGAAGAGCGAAATACCGGAGGTCCATCCTTTCGCTCCAAGAAAGGACCGTGCATACAGGCCTGTCGTGGAAAGTTTATTTCGAGACAGTTACCAGTTTTAGGGCATTTTAATAATTATGCTACAGTGTTTTAGACCTAAACCTTGTGTAAGTTTGCCTGTCAATAGTAAGACCACTTTCTTGCGCAATATAAATTTGTTTTGGCTCTCAGGGCACTGGAATAGCCACTCAAAGTAGTAAATTTGGTTGATCATGTTGGTTGTAGGGGAGTAAACGGCTTTATAGGAAGCCTTTTTTTCCTAGGCACGGCCATATATTTAAAACGTCCTTTCCTCTGAAGTGCGGCGCTACGCAGTGATGTCGTTATTGTTGCGATAAGTGCACTGCAGCAAAGGTTGCAGTAGTCTAATTCCTGAGTTGCGTTTTTCCCAGTTGGATGCTGTTGGACTCAGCACTGAGCCTTACGGAGCTTTTTTCAGTTTCTTATCATTGACAATAATAATTTTGGTACCGCTGTATTTTATTATTGTGCGGTGATGCTGCATTACTCAAGCAGCATATTTGCATTTTGAAATTAAAATAGTAGTGACACAAAGTTAAACAAAAATAATCACTCTAAATGTCAGTTCCATTTCTTACCTATGAATCGTTTTTAGACGAATAAAACTAGTATTACGGCATGGAGCATGTCTTTGGCATTGATGTCAAAATCTTAGTTTTGAATTTTGCGAAGTGTTATGGCCAAAACGCGCCGTAAGAGATATCATTTATTTTATTATTCAAATATGATTGTTTTTTAAACATGTGTAGCTATCAATATCCTATTTGTAGTTTTGAATTCGACGCAAAAAACTCACCAAGGCTCATGACTTTTGTTACGTTTGGTCCACAATTAAAAAGAAAATTTCGACAACTGCATTCGCCTTGGATAATTTACTTGTCGCAGTGTGTTTGTACGATTCAGCGTCAACTCACTTAAGATGCCCTTCGTTAGAAGTTAGAATAGAGCCGCAAGAAAAAAGGGCCTTCTCTGCACTGTTCACTAATTGCAATACGTCATTTTATAAGTAAATGAAACTTTTATTGGTCTCCAAAATCCCTTCTCTAAAACGTATTTATTAAATGTAATTGCACTGGAAAGTTAATTCCGTGGTTTAGCGTCAATCCATTGTGTATTTGGAGCCTTGGTCCCACATTTTTGTGAAGAAGCTCTAAAATTTTCTCAGCAGATACTTTAGTAGCTCTCATGGACATTCTGCGACGGCGCAACCAATCCAAAAAAACAACGTTACTCCCGATGCTCTCTTCACTCCAGAAAACCTGGATGGTTTTGTTGCCTTGCTGAGGCGAATGACCGACGCTACGAACACTGTGCAGGCCCAAGAAGTCACGTAGGCTTTGGTCATTGTTACGATCGTCAGTGGTGTGTCTATTGTGCATTGTGACTGCTTTCAGATCCTTGTTGGGTCTGCGAAACAGCAAAGGGTCGAACATCAGAAGTTTTTTGCGTGCTATATTCGTAATGTGCTTTCACCGTGTGTGAAAAAAAAAAATTGACGACATAAAACCAAATTGTCGCTGCAACTGGAATTGCTCTTAAGTTACTACATTGTGGGACCGCCTAGGGCATAGCGACGAGAATCAAGCATTGTAATTAGCCGATCGCTCGCTGGCAGGAGTATTTTTGTCGTGGCCATTCGGAACTTCATCTAACAGCTTTAGTGTACGTCTCGATTTTCTGTCCTTGACGTTTGTGTTTGTAATTATTGTCTTTTCAGGCTAGCTTCCCCAAATATATTTTGTAGACTTATTTAACGGCCCCAATGAAGAAACCGCTTTCAGATAAAGTACAATAAGTGGCGCCTATGGTACACAGAGCGCGAGCTAAGTTTTTCGATGATCAGTGATACAGGAAGTAATGTGTAATTGCTCGTTTTACCATAGAGTCAATCGTACATCCCTCTCTGTAACACCGAGCGGCCCAGAGAGTAATTGAATGAAATGAAATATAGCGTTTTTTGGCTCTAACATGCAGTCTGTTGTCATAACGAAGTAGTACGAATGCATTTCCATCCCGGCCATACTCGTACATCAGAGGCAACAAAGTCTGAGCATTCGTTTATTGATCACTCCACGATTTTGTGTGACAACTCCAGTTTTTTCTGCTTTCTAATTAGTTATCTATGATATCCAAAAGTCATTCTTAAATTTTGTACAGAAATACCGAAAATGTTTTTAATTTTCGGTAAGAAGTTCCCTCTCATTTTCCTTACGACAGTAGATCTTTATGAATTTAGCCTACTGCAGAATTCAAGCAAACGAGATAGAAGATTTCCAGTCCTTCGCTGGGAGCTGCTCATTCAATTGAAGGCGCCTTTCTCTTTTCCGTGTTGCACGAAACGCCATTCATATTCGCTGCTGTCCTCCACCCGAAGATAGAAACACGCATATTCAATGAAAAGTTATTCCCAGTATGATTCCTGCGCTGTACGCTTTCACTACCAAAATCAACATAATCCAAGACGTGACGAGGGCTACACTGTCAACGCCCGCGGAGACGCAAGGTAGGAATCGCCTTACTGAAATCTGCATTTTTATGTTCAGCACATGCAAAGTCATCCTTATCACATTGTACGGAAGCATTAATGGGTCAATGCTTATTTCAGGGTTGCTATTTGGTGGCATTCATCCTCTTGCACATACAGACAACTGCGAAGAAATCGCCACCTTCCTCCGTCCGTGTACTTCCTCAAAATGGTATTTATGCCGAATGCAGAATTGCTCCTTTCACCAGAGTTTCGTTCCGCGATTCCAAGTTTCTGAAAACGGACAGGGAAGATTCACAAGTTACAACTCCTTATTACCTAGTTATAGCTTAAATCTAACGCAGTATATCTGTATTTATAGATTGAATATTGACAACTTATAAGCTAGAAGAAGCAGGAAAAGACCCGACGAGGTGAGCAGTGTCTTATCCTTGAAATTCTTCCTTTCGAAGCATTCTTGTGCTCATTCTTGAATGATGCATTATTAGTTATGCAACCGGTCGGCGCTTCTAATCATACCTGCGTGGATCTAAAGAGCGACATCCGTGGTACAGCGGTTGCTTGTGCGACAGAAATTTGATGCCGTCTTTTTTTTTTTGTTTCTCGTATGTCTTACTTCGTGCGAACGGAATCCTAAGAAAATAAAGCCGGAAACGCCGCACAATCCTTATTACTTCAGGTCTCAAGGTCGCCCTGAGAGTCAATATTTGACAAAGAAGCGCGGCGCCTTGTGCACAATCGGTATTTTGGGCTGAAAACTTAGCATGCGCCTTTCCCCACTCCACAGAGCTGCTTAGAATGCATATTTACATTCTGCGTCATGAATAAGGTCTTGAGTCGTTTTGCTTTCTTTCATTTAAAAATATTGCTCAATTATTTGATGCGGTCTGTACAGCGCAAATTTAAGTGCTGTGAAATCTTACCAGCTCCAGTTGAAGTCGAGGTAATACTTATGGTCAAATTTTGTTGTTCTCTACAGGAAGCGAGGCTTCTCAGTTAATGCCGAAACGTCGGCACAGAAGCTCGGCGTTCGAGTTCCTCCAGGGCCAGCTCGGGGGCGACAATTCTTCGCAGGGACAAAGTCAAGAGAGCGAGGGGGAGATGTACCTCCACGAACCGATCTGTGATTAAGACGCCCTGAAGTATTGGAGAGGATACCAACAAAAATGTCCCATTCTAAGCCGTCTGGCTAAGAAGTTCTTTGCAATCCCAGCAGCATCTTCCGGCGATACTAGAACACTTCTCCATGGCAGGCGATATTCAAAGTGCGCGGAGGTCCGAGACTCGAAACTGAGAGGTTGGCTCAGATGCTTTTGCATAGAGAGTGCCGACTCAAGAACAGCACCACATAATGAATAATACGGCTCATTGCCACTCATTATGCATATCACCAATAAAGATTTTCAGAAATATAAAAAGAAACCCTTATATGTCTTTCCACTACATAAATCTGAGCGCTGGCTGTAACATTCCACAAAAGTTCTCGAGGACGTTTTTTTTTACTTGTCGTACACTTTATTCAAGCTAATATCACTCAGCTGACTGTTTAGCCAAACACGTTTGTGCTACGCTGCGACCCAATCACTATAAATATTCTTTTCTATTACTGATTATGAAGCCATCAAATCATTCCAACCTTGCATCGGAGCGGTCCAACACCTAAAGTGCGCTTTCTAGAGGAGGCCGCTAAATCCTTGCAGCTGCAAAACGTTGCTATGCACTGCCACCAAGGCCTCGCACTCGAAGCACACGCCTTCATAGGCGATAATCAAATCATAAAAAAGGGTGAGCAACTTGCCATAAGCTGTGTGTGGCGTGGTCTTGCTCAGCAGAGATGAATTGCGCGCAATCGTATGCAATCAAGCCGGCTGAGTCAGATAAAATTTGAAACCTTTTGAAACTGAATGTTGCAGGTGCGAGTGCTGCGAGAAGGTATGATAGATTTATTCCTACACGTACTAGTGGAGGTTTTCGGCGCATCCGCATTTTCAGGTGCGGGGCTAGGCGGGGCGTCCACCTGCTTCTGTGAGTGTACAATTAGCCACCGGTAACCCGGTTTACAAGTGCGTCTTCAACATGCTAAATATTTATATTTTCACTGGATTAGCCTTATGGCAAGGCGGTGGCGCAAAGTGTGGTAGGTAGCTGCCACGGTGGCTGAGTAGTTATGGTGATTGGCTGCTGACCCGAAAGAAGCTGGTTCGATGCCGCCCGCGGTAGTCGAATTTCGATGCAGGCAAATTTCTAGAGGCCCGTGCACTGTGCAATGTCAGTGCACGTTAAAGAGGCACAGGTTGTCTAAATTTCTGGAGACCTGCACTACGCGTCCCTCGTTGCCTGGGTCCCTTTGGGACGTTAAATCGCCATAAAACAAAGTATGGCGGGCAAAGTCAACCACTGTAGTCTTACCATGGAAATAAAGCAGCAGCTTAAATACCGTGGTCTGAATCATCGCTCGCTCCTATTTGCATTGTGCGAGGAGCTAAAAACAAAAAAGCTGTAGTGCTCTCCAAATAACATGAACATCGGTGGGTTTACTTCTGTTTCTGGTGAGACCAGTCACCACGTAATAGAGCTCGTGACTTTATGAGTCAAATTGCTTGCAGACATGATCCGGAATTGATGGTCAGCGTTTGGGTAATGTGTAGACGTGCAAGCGAAAAATCATGAGCGGTTCAGCTTGGGGTTTACCACTAATTATCGTGCGCTACTACCATTAGCCCTGGCCTTGGGTGGTTTATCTTGATTTTATAAGCTTTTGCTTGAAATAAACTGGTTTACCTTGGTTTATATATCATACAAGGTAAGTTTACATAATATTGCATCATTTGACACTTATACTGCGGTAGAATTGGGTATTGTTTACATTCACAAGTCCCTAGAAGCCCTGTTTCTCTCCTGGCGGAGTTGTGCAGCGTTAAGCTACATGCCACTGCCCTGCGATGGCAGCAGCTGTTATCGGCGGGCTTTGTGAGACACAAGTTGTTCCTGAGGAATCTCTCGCGACTAGTAGATAATTGAACTGCCACGGTAGGCAGTTTGCTCACACTCCGATAGACAAGTAGTAATGACGTCCACGTCATGTGACCTATATGGCCCATGTGTAAGAAGCAGGCTTCAGAAAGACAACCGCTTTCGGCCTACTGAAAGCCCTAGCGCTAAGGCACTAAAATGGCAGCCACAGGAATTTAACTCGAGACTCGGGGAGTTAGCGATTACCATAATTGAGCCCAAAGGGTGTATTTTAGGCTACCCGTTATGTATTCATGTGGTCAAAATAACGTTTTTTTAAGCTACAGAATTAGAACCTCACTGCGGCGGAAATCACGTATATGCATCTGGGGAAGTCATTCAACATCCTGTCTGTACGAACTCTCAGGCTCTCGAGCTGCACTTACAATGTCGTCGTCTCGTCACGTACCCGCATTTCAAATGCCATTCTCTCTGGCTGTAGTTTCAGAACGTGGTCTTCATCACCTTCATCCATGCGCGGGGAAGCGCCATCAGACATCATGCAGCAAACCGTAAAAAATTTCGGGAGATTAGAAGCACTGAAATACAGAAGACCAGATGATATCGCAAAGTGATCGCATAAAGGTAATTAAGCGACGTACAAACTTTCCCTATTTTGTGTCTATTGTGTGCTTATCACTTATTGTAATTGTCGTGGTAAATGCTACTGCATTGTTTCCTGAATATTCCTGGCACATTTTATTTTTTGCGCACAGACACAACCACACATAGATTTCATTTTAGCAGTGCATATAGATAACAATGAAATGTTACAAATGCTGGACACACGTATGCATGCAGTGCGTGCCACAAGTAAAGTCGGAGTGATAATCTGGGGCTGAACTCGTTACTGCGTCGCTTATTAACTCATACAAAACGCGCACACGCACACACGCACTATCAGTATCTAGCATGTCGTCCAATGGTACCTTGAGGGCTTGTCTTATAGGTTTATTACTCAGTAATATCGCCAGAAGTTGCCGAATGCAAAAATAACCCGAGTTTTAAAGCAACTGTTAGTGAGGGTGAAGGAGGGCAAGAAAATTTTTTGCAGTGTGGGTGATGGAGGGCCTCATAATTCTTCAGATTGAGGGTGAGGGAGGGCCAAGTATTCAAAAGTAAGGGTGAGTAAGGAAAAGTAAAAATGAGGGGATTTGCTCACCTCTGCACATGAACATAAGCCCAGCTTCTTCCCTTTTCAACACAGCCTTTAGTGCAATAGCCCAGAAAGTTGTCATCCTCGAGTGCAGTGCGAACAATATATACTTAGAACTTCTTTGCTATGCGACTCTGCACAACATCTGACTACGCTGTGTCCACATCTCGTGAAAATATGATTCCCCAAGTCAAGCGCTGGATAGGACAGTAATTGGCAAGGATCATTTCATCGAGCGGATATTACACATTTTAGGGGTTATAGAGTTTATCTGGAGTGCACACTTATGGTATTTCTAGAATTAAAATGAACCCGACTTGTCTCCCTCCCCTCACACAAAGAGCCGCAAAGGGAATCGTAACTTACATTTAAGCACAAAATGTTTGTTCCTTAAATAAAACCTAGTCCAAAGCAGGTTTGCGTGCTACGGTTGCCTCTTCAATTACATAAAATAATTCCTTGCGAAATGTTTCCAATATTGAATGGACATATTTCAATGTATTGTGATGTGAACAATGTTCCGTCATTATGATGGCAGAATTGACAAAACGTAAAATAACGCAGTGCCAAATAAAAGCACCGTGTTCTGTCAAAAAAGTGCACTTTAAAAGTGGTACACGATTCCGTATTAGCTCTATTTGCATTCTAGCGTAACCATTCATATTTGTTTTGTAAAGCCTGCACGTGGTTTCTTTTTCTTATATATTTAGTGTAATTAGAATAAAGATAGCTATTAGGTTGGAGCGTTGCGAAGTATTTTAAACCTCTGCATACACCTTTTTCATAAAGCATGGGAAGAAATTGGATGCATGTCATGCTATTCCTCCACACACATATAAATCATCAATGTAAACTGGCGCCATTCAACTTTATTATAAACCAACTAGCCCAAAAGCAAGTACTTCTAGAAGGAAATAATGCGGTGTGACTGGCACCTGTCACTTTACTTGCAAATGTTAAAACAGAGGATATGCATTTCAATGTTTACGAAGAGGATAAGGTTGAATGCGTTTTAAAGCACGGCAATAAAAAAAAAATTTCGATTAGTGCTATTCATTGCAAATCAACTACCAACTCCAGGCGAGCTCATGACCGCACGCGACAGTTCATGAACATGCATTTCGGAATCCACCTTGTGTTACGTACTATGTGCTACACAAGCTGGAATAAATGGAACACCGCCACTCTCGGGCACGACCTTCTGCACGGCTGCATTAGGCTCCGGTGCTCTATATAGTGCGGAAGGCAAAACAGTTCAGCCTTCACGTTTTTGATGACCGGGTCGAATACCACACGAATTAGACCCTTTGACAAGGAAGTCTGCTTTGTCAACAAGCTTTTGTTTCGAGGTACTACTATCACAGCTAACCAAAACTTGGCTGATTCGGTACTAGGCCAATACAAGGAATGTTACGGAGGTCCAAAATCTTCGCGAGTGCGTCTCGGAAGTCGGAGACACGGTACGGGTGACTCGGGTCGGAATGCAGAAATACGGTGTTGAGGACAACATTATCTATGGGAATTCGAGGGAGGACAACTTTTCACTAGTCCGTTGTGACTTCAGGTGTCTGAAAACCAGCAATAAATATTTCGAGACACAGCCGTCTAGAACGGCTTCCTCTTCCGAGTTGCTTCTGGGCAAAGAAATGGGCACCCATTATATGCGTTCCCTTGTAACTCTGTACTTATGACTACGGGTGTCATTAGAAAGGAACGCCATCGCGGTGGCCAAGTGGTTCTGGCGCTCGGCTGCTGAACCGGAAGACGCGGGTTCGATCCCGGCCGCGGCGCTGTAATTTCGATGGAGCCGAAATTGTAGACGCCCGTGTACTGTGGAATATCAGTGCTCGTTCAAGAACCGCAGGTGGGCGAAATTTCCGGAGTTCTTCTCTATGACCTCCCCATAGCCTCAGTAGCCTTGGGACGTTATGCGCCAGAAACCAAACCGTTAGAAAGGAAAGAATGAAGTTCAAAAATAGAAGGGAACTAAATATAGCAAGGCCTTCGCATTCAAACCTCAGAGATTTTGCTAAGTGCCCTCCTAGATTTCTTTTGTATGCTTGTGTTGTGCGCTGTCAGAGCACATTTAAATATCACCTGGTGGTCGAAATTATTTTGGAGACATTCAATATGGCGCCACTTCTTTCACTCTCTACTTTGTCACTTCCTTCACGTCGCGATTCACGTGTCCACTTAGATTGGAGACAGCTATAAAAAAAATCAATTTTTTTTACAATAGAAGCACTCTGAATTTTGCCGTGAACGGTATGTTGTAGCAGACTAATAAACAGGTGAAAACCACTACTCGTGGAAAAATAAAATTCGAACATGTGCTGCTACCCTAACTATGCTTTTAAAGCTCGGTGATCATAGATTATTACCTAATCTAATACTCGATATTACGAACACAAAAAACACAAAAGTAAATGTTGACGAAATTGAAATTTTTGGATCCACCAGTGCGCTAACTCCTAATTCTAAACAACGCGCGTAATATGCACGCAGTTTCACGTTTAGGCGCAACATTTTAATCTACATGCCGGTACAGGGCGCGACGAATAGTCACGGTAGAATAGTCACGGAAGAATAGGGACGGTTCTGAACGGCTGTTTCCTATGGTGGCTGTGCCTTTCTGGTGGTGTCTGCGTGCTCATCTCTGGTGAGGCCGTTCTGCGTAGGAGATTTGGCCAGGTCAAAGGTTAAGTCTGTAGGCGCGGTTAATGTGCACTTGAGGGAGCTTTTGGCTCAGGTATGTCGTTGACCTCCACTGGCGGAGGGTCGGCAGCCTGGATTGCCAGCCTGCCCACACAAAGCTTGTCTCTGGACCTTTTTAGGAAAAATGGAATTGACGTCATCCCTGTGGCGATCAAGATGAAAACCTCTAAGGTTATTCAGGAGGAGCTAAGGTCTCTCACTACCTACTACCTCCAGATCTATGAAGTGCAACCGTTCGGCCGTAGAGGCATGGTTTTCAAGTCCTCTGACATTGCTTGCGTCACAGACCTGCTCCAGTGCAAACTTTCTCAGTCATTAGCGGTGAAAGTATTCATCCCTGAACAGCTCGCATGCTCCAAAGGTATTGTTCGTGGAGCGGGCCCAGCATCTTCCCCACAGGAAATACCGGAGGAGCTTCAGGTTGCAGGTGGGGGGGCGTTCTTTTTGTCTACCGGTACAGTAGAGAAATAAATGGTGTGCGTGTAGCGACAGAATCAGTTATAACTACTTTTGCTGGCTCCTCCTGTCCTTCTGAGCTCAAGGTCTGGCCAATAGTGTATCGTGTGGATCCTCTGCAACTCCGTCCACTTCAATGCACCAACTGTTGGTGGTTCGGTCACAGTTGTAAAGCGTGTAAATCGGCGACCCACTGCCGTGTTTGTGGAGAAGGGCATTCGGATGACAGCTGCTCCTCTGATCAGCCCCAGTGTTGTCTCTGCAAGTGTAACCACCCAGCTGATGATGCCCACTGCTCGAAGGGAGCTGACGAACAAAGCCTGCTAGATATAATTCAAGCTAAGCAATGCTTGAGAGCAAATGCATATGCAATTCTGGATCAGAAGAATAATACATATGCCAGCCGTGCGCGAAGCTCCGTTGCAGATATAGAGTTAAGTTTGACTACTTCGATAGTGTTCTCAGTAGAACAGGCTCTTTCTGTGGTGGTAGAGCCAATGCTGTGCAACTTCACCGAGGCTTTATCTCAACTTGTTGCAGGCCTGTATCTGCCTTCTCAATCATCTGTTTTGGTGGCGACGCCTGCATCGCTCCTAAATTGTGCTGCTAGTAAGAGTGACTCCATGTCGCCTCCTGAGGCGTCCAAAGTCTCGCCGGCCAACAGCGCTCCTGGCAGTGTATCTCACGTAGATATCTGCAACACGGATGTTGAAATGCTCTGTCCTTCCCAGAAGCGTCGAGCTTCTTCCTCACCCTCGAAGTCAGCTGTTCCGCAAATCAAAGAAAAGTAAGGACCCCCCAAACTAATCCGCCAGACTGATGTGCTGAAAGAGGCCGTTGCCTCTTTCATCAGTCAATAATCATGACGGGTCTTAAAGTTCTGCAAGGGAATTGTCGTTCCGTACTTTCTTCTCTCACGGATATTCAAATACTTCTTCATAAACATAATCCAGATATTGTGATTTTGCAACAAACGTGGCTCGCTCCATTTAAATTATTTTCAATGAAAAAATTCCGAGCTTTCAGGGTAGACCGCATTAATGACAGAGGTGGTGGGTTAATATCTATGATCTCTACAAACATATGTCACCGGGCATCAGTCTCGAAGAAAGTTATGCTCCCTGACTGTCAGTTGTTGGCGGTTGATATCTTTGTTCCACAGTGAGCCACAGTAACTGTTGCTAACGTCTACTTTCCTGCAGGTGTTCACAGGACAGATTGTTTAGACACATTACTGAGCGGAGCAAACAACACAGTCATCACATGGGATTTTAATTTGCACCATAGTGTCTGGGGTAGTCGCTCTGACTCCGGCGGCCAGCTTCTCTGGCCATGCATGTCTATGAATGCAGTGCGCTGCTGCAATTCCGGAGCAGTAACCTTTATGCGTGGAGTTTCTCGTTCAGTAATAGATTAAACATTAGCATCTCGTGGGGTTGGAGTATCTGCATGGTCAACAGTAGACTCAGGTACATCTAGTGACCACTTTCTAATAACCTTTACTATTATGTCCTCTCCTTTCAGAAAAGGAGGTGCAACCATGGAATTTGAAAATCGCATTGCGTATAAAAAATTGATATCTGCCTCGCTTCCCTCCATAGTTAGCTCAGATCGAGCAGAAAGAGCTCAGCGAGCAATTTCCTTTCTGCAACATGCTGCTGAGAGCTCTGTATTCTGTGTGCGCTACTGCCCCTGCCAGACAGCCTTCTCCTTGGTAGATGGAGGAGTGTGAGAAAGCTTATCGCCTTAGAAAAGCAGCATGGGAAAGCCTTTCCTATAATCAGAGCCCAGCTAATTAGATAAATTATAGGTTCTACTCTGCATCTTTCAAAAGAACTGGTAAAAAAGCAAGGGAGGAATATAATCAAAATTTAAACACATATCTCTCTTAACCTCAAATTAAGAAGGCTGTATATAGATTCATGGCGCAAAATAACAACTCTCCGGCCTCCAACCGCATAAAGTCAATGGTATTTTCTCCGCTGGAAGCTGAGAAACACCTTGAACGTATCGCTCAGGGGCTGGCTTTGCGTTTCCAAGTGCAGAAAACGGAACCTTTGCACACTCTTACCCCCAGCTCGGACTATCCCGACGTGGATGTGTCGGAACTCCTCCCAATTGTTTCCTCGATGCTGTTTGCTGCCCCGGGATCTGATGGGGTTACTGTGGGCATGTTAAAAATTTTAGCGCAAAACTTTCCAACTCACCTTCTTGATATTGTAAATGTGTGATTGGAAAACTCTTGGATTCCTTACAGTTGGAAAATTGCGAAAATAATTTTACTTTTGAAAAATGCAGAGAATGGATTTCATTTCGAGAATATTCGGCCGATTGCTTCAACCTCAAATTTAGTAAAGCTAATAGAAAGAGTAGCACACAGTCATCTCACAGGGCAAATTCATCACGTTAACGGACTCAGCTCAGCACAGATTGGCTTTCGTCGCGGTTGTTTCATATGGTCCGCGCATGTGGATCTCGAGAGCCGAATACGACTCTCAATGCGCAAGAGAGAAGTAGCGGCCTTAATGACACTTGATGTTGCCAAACCTAAGACAGCGTTCAACACACGGTCCTTATTAACAATCTTGCTCAACTACATCTACCGCACTACACCTATGGTTGGATTTGTGAATTTTTAAAAGAAATTTTTCTTCTGTACAGACGGATCTTTCTGTTCTAATACCTATGTTCAATCAGCAGGTGTGCCGCAGGGATCTGTTTTGTCTCCACTGCTTTTCAACACATTGGTTCGGGACATACCCATTCATCCAAACATTGCAGTTTATGTATACGCAGATGATATAGCTTTTTTCGCATCAGCAAAGGATATTCATGCACTATACGAATGTTTGCAGGCGTACCTGAATGCTATGGATGTCTGGTTGAACGAAATTAATTTATCTATTAATGTCAGCAAATGTGGCCGGCTGGTATTTCCGCCCGACACTCCTTTGTACATCTCGCTAGTATACCGCTCCACTCCAATTCCGCAGGTGGAGCTGGTTAAATACCTAGGCGTTACTTATGATCAAAGCTTGGACTTGCGGCACCATATTAAGAATAATGTTATTAAAGGGGAACGTGTTCTGGCCGGTTGAAACTAGTTGGCAATAAAAAGTTTGGCATGCGTCGTGACACGGAACTGTTGCCATTGAAGGCTTATATGAGACCGATTCTGGAAATTGGTTGTGTCTTGTTCTCTGGTAGCGCAAACTACAAGCTGCAGCCATTAGTTTTACTGGAAAGGCGTGCCCTACGGCTATGCCTCGGGCTCCCAAAATCTGCTTCAAACGCTGTGCTTTATCTGGAAGCCCGTATCCCCGATCTCTTTTCCCGCTTCCAACAGTGCGTACTTTTCTCAGGCCTTTTGACCCGGCCCCCGGCGTTCGTAGTCCCTTTTTCTATTCCAACCACACCTGTTTTTCACTAATCACTGGCCACGCAATCAGCTTCCGCAAGTTAGGTTCACGCAGAATCTGTTAGCCCCGCTTCAGGTTAATCTGATCTCCATCCAACAAGTTGCAGATACTCAGGCTGAACCCAGCTTCAGTTATTACCATATTCTCCCGCCCATGCGAAATATGTGCCCCCAAATATCCTAAATGGTCTCCATTCTGAACACCTGCAAAATTTTCCTCTTCATGCGGTTATCTCCACTAATGCCTTCGGCAGCTGTAAGAAGGCGACGGTTGGGATATGTTCGCAGGAGCTGGCTTGCAGCTATTCCGTTCGTATCCCAGATTATACTCCTATATTATTCGCAGAGTTGTGGCCACTAGTTTAGCTCTTTTCAAACTTCCTAGGCATGTAGCCCGGGTTCTTATTCTTGCAGACTGCATTTCAGTTCTAGTCTCTCTCCAAAATTCGGAAAAATCTTAATTGAATTGTTCGCTTAGGTTTTTTGTTCCGCGCACATTTCGTGCTATCCGCTTTGTCCGGGTACCTGGGCATTCGGGCGTCTATTTTAACGAGGTGGCAGATTTTTTGGCAAGGTCAGCTCTCAGTGCTCCTGTAATCTATCCAGTCCCTCACCTCGTTCTGTTAAAAACTTCACGTTTCCAGCGCTTCCAGCATATTTCAGCCAACCTGAGTGTTCCATTCCTCAATACCCACTGTTGTCGGCAACACGTTACAAGTAATGGCGTTACCAGTAACGCGTTACTTTTTTTCGGTAACTTTGTAACCTACTCTTTACCATTTCGAAACTGTAACGGGTAACGTACTTGCGTTAACATTTTTTGCAACGTGAGGTGTCACGTTACTAGTTATCTTTTATTGCGGTTGTCCCCGCCTTCGTCTCCTTTTGAAAAAAAGCACCTAAAGTGATGTCAAGATGCTCTCTTCGACCCTAGTTGCGACTCGCATCTATAGCAGCAAACACCTGCGCTTCACAAAGCACCCAACCAAAAAAAAGCACGATCGTTTCTCCGTAATCTTGTTTTCCACCCAAAAGGTCTCGTTCCAAGACGACACTTTCGCATTCTTTGTTGAAACGAAGCGAGTCAAGTTCGCCGTTCTGGGTAAACTGAGGAATGTCGCCAGTTTACTTCAAGATGGGCCTGAGAGAGCTGTCAAAAGAGCACAATGGTAGAGCGCCAAAAAGGAGATCGCAGTCAATCGGCTATAGCACTGCAGTCGAGAAAAAAGAAGGAAATGGGCCATTGTTCCTGTGCGGGTAGTAGTGACTCGTGAGCTACCTCCACTAAACTTGCTAAAAATTTTCTGCTGAACAAAACGGTCGCTCCAACTTTCTCCATTCACCCCCCCCCCTCTGCTCCTCTATCCAGAACAAGGATCAGCCAACTCCCGACAGCTCTTTGACAAAGGACGGTCTCCCTCCTTTTCCTACAGAGACTGTTGCAGGCAGAGTGCGACCATCTGGAATTTTCGTTCGCTTGAATAATTTGAGCGTGTCGACTTGGTTCGACACCTTTTGGTTGGAAAACAAGCCTGGCAGAGAAGAAGAGTTACAGGTTTCCGCAAATGGTCGATTCTGGGAAAAATGGCACAGAATTCCTTGAGAAGCGCTGACACCAGGTGGGGAGGGTAGAGCCGTCACCGCGGAAAGCTTGATGAAAGCCGCGGAGTCCACCATGCGGACCACACGTAGACGCTTTTCTTAGAACTGGACAGCTGCAAGTGAATTGCTGTCACCTGTGCCTTGTCCGTGTTCCTCACGGAAGAATAGCTTTAGCCCATTTCCTCGCATCCGGTTTCTGGCGGCGGAGAGCTGCAGACATTAAGGACAGTGCTTTCAGATAGGCTTGACGCTTGATTCGACCTGTAGTCGAGTTCCCGACATCAAGAGGGGGCTTGAGGCACTTTAGGAAACACGCGGTTTTCTAAATGGAAAACGCCAGGCGCATGCGAGGAGGAAACAGACCGCCGAGGTGTGGAAGAGTATAAAAAGTACAGGCGCCTTCAGGCTACATCGTCTGCCCATCTCGGCCTTCGCGTGACTTGGAAGGATGGCCGCGACAACTCTGCACCCGTCGCCGTGGCCTGCACTGAATACTTTTATGTTTTAGAGAATAGCAAAGATGAAAACCTCACTTTCAAGTCCCTTCTTTGTTTGCCAAAACTGAACCTGTTGAGCTGCGGAAAGTCCTTGAACTCCAATTTGAAAAACCATGTGAAGGTAAGCTTGACTTTTGCATCTTTCTTTTTAATTTTACTTTGTTTTTGATGTTGAGTATCAGTACTGATGCCTTTTTGGCGATTTTGCCAGATTAGCAACACCCCAGCCCCTCTATGGGTATTTCAACCTTTCTAATGACTGCTTATTATTTTTTAAAATAGAAACTACACAGGCAAAGCCTCCCCGAGTTTGCGCTGCTGTCGAAAAAAGGAGACTGTGCGAAAAACATTTGAGCCCGGAACAAAATTCGCCCAAGGGGATGACTCAAGGGAAACTGAACTTCATTCACTCAGTGACTCAAGAGCGGCTTGACGTGTTTGTTTAAGAGTTTGTCATAACTGGTAGCGCAGCCCTTTTTGGTCGTAGAGGAACCATCATTTTTGAAGTTACTCAAAGAAACAGCCACAGAAAGAACAGTTCTTACACATCCAATGCTCATGATTCGTCTCCATGCGCGCCTCGAAACGATGAAAGAAAATTTACGCTCAAAATTTCAAACCATCCTTCATTTGGCTGTCACTGCGGATTGTCGCACTTACTTTCACAGGTGAATCTTTTAGCTCTTGATAATTGTTGGGAAACAAGTGCGTAGAATAAAAAGTTGTGCTGGTTGATTGGTGTTCATCTCATTGTGTAAATAATACTCAGCGTGAAGGTTTAAATATAAACAACAAAAGGAAGGCATGTATCGTGTCCCTTTCTAACCCTCCGCACTCAATAGTTGTCCTCCAGCATTAGTCCAAACCAAGCCCACTTTCTAAATAGTGTATTTTTGCGACCTTGTTTAGTGTAATGTTTCATTAAAATATGGTTTCAAAGTGTTACCTTGGCGTGACAGCTCTATGGCTGGATCTGGGGACTTTAGACCAAAAGGTCGCCGCCTTAGCTTGTCGCCGAATGAAAGGCAGAGTAAACTATGAAAGCCTGGCCGCTACAATTGAAGAGGTCTTCAGTGAATTCGAGCTTCACAGAAAGGTCACCAAGGTGATCACGGACAGTGGATCGAACTTCTTGAAAGCTTTTAGGTCAGTTAAAGCATTTCCCCCCCTCTGTGAATTACTGAGTTCTGGTACGCATTGCTAAACATTGTCTTCACGCTGCACAGGCTCTACGGTCATGAAGGAGACGATGAAGGCGAGCAGAACTGCGAGCCCGTACATTCATGTCCGCTCACCGACAGCGTGGAAGAAGGCAAACGCCGGATTCTACCGCATCATCGGTGTTCTGCGCACACCATGAACCTAACTGCAAGTGTTGACGCAGCGAGGGCGGATCCTGCTCACGCGGATTACGCTAGGATAAAACAGAGTTTGATCAGCTAGTGCCAGAAACTCTGGAATAGGCAAGGACAGTCGGCGCAAGCAGCTAACCTGAGTAAGACCCATTGCGGGATCTACTTGCCGCATCCTGCTGTTACAAGATGGAATTCAACATTTAGGGCTGTGGACGCTTTTAATTCCTTGCTAGAAAAAGGGCAAGACTTGGAATTTATTTTCTCCAAGCATGAAATTCCCAGGCAGCAGAAACCTGACGAGCCCAAGTTCGTAGCGGAATACTGCAAGGTATGTAGCTCCTAGGTATATTTCTCGCGGCTTCTTTTTGAACATCAGGTTTTTACACTGCAGGTCATGAAGCCTGTGTGCTGTGGCTTGGACGTCCTGCAAGGTAACAACTACAGTGGTTACCTACTTCCGACGCTCGATGTTGTCATCAAAAAGATCGAGCACGAGAAAATCTCTGGACTGCACTTTTGCGGGCCTCTAGCTCAGTGTGTCTTGGATGGCATCCGCAAGAGGTCAGGTTTTAACACACGTCATAGGCTTATTAAGAAGAAATGGACTGCTTATACATTGCCACACTGCTCGCATTCTGCGGGCGCAGCCATACGGCCGAGCGGCATGACTTGGCTCGTGACTGAGCGAGGAAGACGCCTTTTCCGCTCCGGTGCGTGCTGCTAGTCTGCTTGGCCGTGCGATTGGAAGCCCCTTTTCGAGTCGTACTATATTTGTTGGCGACAATATGTAAAAGTTTAAGCCGGGGAGAATTGCGCGCTCATGTTGTGGACATTATGCAAACATGATTCGCATATTCAAATGTTGTATATGTTCGCATTTCCTCCTATTGCTCTTCTGTTTGTAACAAACGTATATCGTGCGGTCGAGAATTATCACTTAATTTAACTTCATCTCCTGAAGGTAGTGTGCGATAACGCAAGATACAGCGGGTGCCATTCACAAATGTTTAGAGCTATTCGACAACTTTCCAGTCACCTTGTTGATAAAAGCAACTCTGCTGAAGCGAGTTTTGGCTGACGCAAATTCAGCACTGTTATGAATCAGAAGGATCTGCTTGTTGCGGCTACGTTGCTACCGAGGTTCAAGTTGTCGTGGACTCACGATGAAGTGAAGCGAAATGCTGTCCAAGAGACCATCAAAAGCGAGCTGCCGAGATTTTCTCGGCTTGCGGGCATCCAGTAAGCGACCAGCCTCAGCTCCAGCACAACGGAGGATGAATTCTTCGGCAACGCCGTCTCGACATCGTCGCCAACTAAAGATGAAGAACTGTGTCGATACCTTTTGGTGCCGTGTAACTTTGCGCTGAGTGGGCTCAAGGAAAACTTTCCACGCGTTCACCAGCTCTTCTTCAAAGTGAATACAGGAGTACCATCCAGTGCGTCCGTCGAGCGCCTATTTAGCGTAGTGCGGACGCATTCACTAAGAAGCGAGGCAAGCTGTCCGATGACAGCTTTGAAATGCAGCTGTTGGTTAAATTCGACAGCAAGTTGTAGTTATTTGAATGCTGCCGCTTTTTATCAACACTGCTTTCAAAATAAATTTTGCTTCTTTCTTACTGCAACTGCGGCTACTTTTCTGGTTACTGAGTTCCTGAGCCAGCGAGGCTGTCTTGGAACACCTTATCATAAACGCACGCATTTTTGCGATGATTATACAGGTTTAAGTGAAAAAAAAATGTTTATGTGCGCATATATATTTTTTCCGGAACTAAGCCATTGAAGCATTTTTTAGTGCTACACAATTTGCGCGAATATATTGCTAGCAAAGGTGCAACAAAAATACTGTAAATTTTTCAGTTCAGCTATGTTTTCTTTTGTGTACTTAGACTTATGTGAAATATGAGCTGTATAAAATTGTCGAGTTCTTGAAGCGAAGACGCCTTGATTAAAATTTATGACCATGGAGTAACGGTAAAGTAACGTGCGATACTTCTTTCGGTAACGGTAACGCGTTATCGTTGATTTTATGTAACGTAGGGCGGTAAAACGTTTTTTTTGTAGTGTAACGAGTAACGTATTTGGTAACTTTTTTGCGGTAACGCCTACAACACTGTCAATACCGTGGATTTTAGCCACTTCAATTTCCCATAGAATATCCGGTGGTGTAAATCAAGGCTTTGTGAGGTGTCAATGACGCTTTTGCGATGCAGAATCCCGCACCTCAATTTGTACTTATGCAGATGTGGATCGCTGCGACAAACCTTTGTGTATCATGTGGGCAAAATGAAACAATAGATCGTTTTCTCCTCTCTTGCCGGCGGTTCGCAGTTCAGAGGAAACAGTATTTGGAGGTCCCTCTTTCGAGGTAAGGAGTCCCACTGTCTCTTCCAGTTATTCTTTCGTTCGGTGCGAGCGCAAATGTATTCCCGTTAAGCAGTGTCTGCTGCTACCTTTATGATTACATAAGTGCAACTGATCGATTACCTTGTTAGCTGTATACAAAATTTTGTCGCATGTCCAAAAATGCTCGATTCTTTTCCTGGCAATTCATATTTCTTTAATTCATTTGACTGTTCCGATTTTTATATAGATTTAGTCTTCTTACGCCTATTTTTCCCCGAGCAAATACCTATTTGGGATTATCCACAGAACCTTGGCCAATCCCCTTCGTGGGTATGTGCCATGCTTACTAAGGAGAAGAAGAAGAAGACCGTGAGTTCAAGGAAGATGGTAGTATTCCCGATAATTGAACTTCTCAGGAGGTTTGTCCTGGTTTGCTTTTCCGGACAAACGGCGAGACATCGTTTGGCCTCAGTCGTCGAGGCCCCGTTCGGCTGTCCGCACATCGTCAGCTCGGGACCGGCGACCCCGCGTGTGACATGCGAGGACGCGAGCGCAAATTCTGCCTACGCGAACTACGAGCCTTGTTCGACGCTAGAGGAGGAAGCGGTCGAGGCGAATCTGCCGCCCAGAACGCTGGTTTATTCGAAGATTCTAACCCACTTTGCAAGGGGACTACCAGCGACGCGACCACATCTGCTTCCGACGTCTCGCCTTGGTGCCCGAAGGCAGGTGGACGATTTGAGATGTGTCAAACTGGAACTAACGTTTTAATACCAGTGCTGTTAGCAGTTTATGTACGTATTGCGCCAAACGCCTTGAAAGATTTACTACGATGGAGAGAGCGCAAGGACCCCACGGTACTGGCGTCAGCAAAAGAATTGAGGGCACGTATGTGAAAACATATGCTTGAAGTGATTTTAGGCACCAATATATCGCTGCTTTTAAAATGCCGTTTTAGCAGCACAGTATGGATGATTGTTTTTCATTCCCAGCTTATTACTACCTGGTAACAGGGTTACCAAATTTTGTTCACATAGGCAGTCAGTTGAGATCCGTAAGCTTTGGAGGTATAGAAAACATACTACAGCGCAGCTGCTGAGCACCCACTGCTGGGTAAAGAAACTTGAAAATTGGTTTTTGAAGAAGGGTAATGACGCAGTACTTGCCTCACATCTGGGTTGGCACCCGAACCGCGCCGTATGATGGGGAGTAAGGTGAGAGTGACACGCCTCTGATGATGGTGCAGCCGTAAGAGCGCGAAGAGGGAAGCGTAAGGCGAGAGCACTTGATAGTGGCGCGCGTATGGGGTAGCGGCGTGCTTCTCTCCTGAGATATAAGCCTGTTTCTGATAGCTATACGCGTGGCCACCCACCGCTGTAGCTCAGTGGTATGGTTTTCTGCTTCCGAGTTCGAGGAGCAGGAGGGATATATGTCGGTCGAGGCGGAGGCCTTTCGATGGAGATAAAACACAAAAGGCACCCCTGTGCTGTGCAAATCAGTGCAAGTTAAAGATCCCTAGGTGGTTGGAATTGTTCCAGAGCCATCCGCTATTGCATCTCTCTTTCTTTCACAACCACCTTCATTACTTCCCTCATGGTGCGGCTAAGACGTACCCCAGTAGTGAGACAGCTGCTATGTTTTTCCTTCCATCGAATACCCAAAAGAAACCCGCTTGGCTAGCGCTGACCAAGTGCCCAAGACGGGTAAGTTGCTAGCACTAACCAGCTTACGCACTGTAAAACGCTGGAATCTTCTCTTATACCCATCCTTGGTGATGCACCTACGGCGTGACCGTACCTAAAAGAAAGCAAGTACGAGGACTATCTTTCACTGGGAATTTGTTGCAAGGCAGTTATTCTTTCCAGATGACAGTTAAAACGATTTATTTGATGTGAAGTGCACAAATCAAAAGCTCAAGCAATTCTAACAACGCGTCAACACGAGTAATAAGAGGTATGGTCATTTGAACAGCATTTCCCGAGAGCGTTTCAGTTCCTTACTCTCTGTACGACACTTTCGCGGGTTTTTGTGGCGACTAACGTTGAAGCCTCGAAGATGCTGGGGAGAAAAGCGGAAGAGGACCTAAGAAAGAGAAAGGAAGAACGGTCAAGTTTGGAGGGACTGGCTCGGATTGTTCAGAAAAGCCAGAAAAAGGAAAATATAAGATGAGTTGGTATTTTCTAGGCGCCACATTCATGACTACAGAATAATCGGGAAAACTACAGTGGGATATAACTTAAGAACGCAGTAGGGTTTCCCTCTGAAAGGCCCCCCTTCTAGCCAATGGCTTCGGCTGATGCTCGTGACCCTGCTAGTGTGACAAAGCAGGGTAGATGAAAGGCGAGAGCCCCTCCCCCCTGCGGTCGAGGATAGACCCCTCTCTCCATTGCGGCACCGCTCCCTGCATTGACAAGCTAGCAGGCCGAAGTCATTTGCTGAAAGGGCTTCTTTGACGGGGAAATGCTGCTGCGTTTTGAGTTGTATCCGACTATAGTACACAACAGGCGCACCACCTCAATTCTAGAAACGTAACTGCCGCGCAGAAAACTCAGCAGTAAGAGGCGGGGACAGTCCTGCTATTCTACTTTGTTCATTGCCGAGATATAATCCGGACGAACCCATTTAAGCGCTTTGGAGAGGATGTCTAATTTTTGCTTGTTTATTGTCATTTTCTGGTGACTTCTATGTGTTTCGAGATAATTCTTATGCTCAGGGCCAGCTGCCTTACTGCGACAGAGAGTTCCTTGACGCCGGAGTACGGGTCACCAGGGACGAGAAGTGCCTCAAGGTACAGGAGACCGTGGTCGCTGATGGCCTGTTGAGCCAGGAAAAGGGCGACGTCCTGGTCAACCTTGGCGAAAGTAGTTTTTTTCACATTTATGAAACGTCTGAGTCATTTTAGGTGTGTTTGTTCAAGGATAGGAGCGACAGATGTCTTTAGGTATGCGCCTTCAGAACACTATACTCATTTTGTGTCTAGGATGTTGTCATGTTTGCCGAACACTTGGTTCACTCAACATCTTAGTTTAAACTGTTCACAAGAAGACGGAGCACCTCAAAACCATGCATGCATAGGCGCACTGTCAGTTCAGGATGAAACAGGTGCGAGCTGTGATCATTTCTTATCACTTTTAAAATTTTACCTTTCTCAGACTGCCGTTTTTTTAACCATAAGTTTTATGTTCAGCGCGATGGCGCTTGTACACCTTGCACCTGTATTCAGTGACATTTATTTATCGTGTGTTGACATACGTGTTAGTGACCGGATTTTGTTGACCTCTGACGTTTTTAGGGTATTCATATATGTGGATGACTACCTCATTGTGCTAACCGTTCCCGTAGGTCCAAAACCAAGCACCATGTCTGAAAACATTGTCACCATTTTCAGATGTGAACCTAAGGGGCTTCGTTTCACGCAAGAAGTTCCCCAAAACAATCGCCTGCAGTTTCTTGACTTGAGACTTGTGTTTAAGCAGGTCAGACATGTTTGTTGGTCCTACAGCGCCAGGTCGTGCAAAGAGCTACTGCCTTTCGGTAGTTCACATTCCAAGGAATCTTTGCAACATGCCTGAATGCAGCCTTGGAAAAACTTGTAAGCATGGGATGGAACAGAGCTTTAATGAGCAAACTGAACAGAGTTGCCCAAACTGGTACTCAAAACACCTCATCACTAGTATTAGTGAGAACATTGTGAAGAAGCGCAAGCCGACGTCAAAGGGTGAACAGGGTAAAAAAAAACGGATAAAGGAAAACAACCGACAGTTGTGATTCCCTATATTCATCGCCTTTCACACAATCTAAAGAAAGTGGCCAGCAGGTATAAGGTCAGTGTGGTTCTATATGCTCCTTGCAAGCTGTCGCGCGTTGGCACCTTTAACAAAGTAAGAATGTTTAGGCAGTACGAAAATAACCACTAAATCTGCGCCACTGAATGCACGGCTGACGTTGTATAGGTCGTGCTTCTAAGCTGCGGGCAGGAATATATCGGCCAGACAGGTCCGTGCTTTAATGAAAAAGTGAGGCAGCTCAAGATTACAGCAAAAAATGGTTATGGCAGCCACATGGCTACTCACTGCAAAAGCTGCAGGTGCCGTCCAGATTTTGAAAACACTAAATTCATTGCAAGATCTAAAGACAGATTAGAGCGTGAATTAATGGAAGCTAATTAAAGAAACCAGGGTGATCATATCTACGTAAGCAAGCCACCTGTGTCTTTGTCAGAAGCAGAGATTAGTTTTCTTAGCGGGTCATTATCAGTGTTACAATCTTTGTTTGGCCGATTTGGCATGTGCGCCGTTGTTGTCACCCTATGTATGTGTTTTGCTTTTATGTTTGCGTGCTCGTGTGGTTATTAAATGCTTTTTTCCACGAATAAACTTAGTTGGAAGTTGGCGCCAGTCCTGTCTTGTGTGTGTCGTCTCCGTCTTCTGGCGCTAGTAGGCCTTTTGCGTAAATATAGTCATAGCTTGGAAGTTCACAGACTATTAAACCTGAGGACATCATCATCATCACTCAGACTGGAAAGCGCTCGGACATCTAATAGTGTTCTTTCACCTGTTGTCTTTTCTGCGAAGTTAAAACCAGCGCATCATTCTGAACTTCCGTCTTACGGTTATTAGACTAGATATGGCGTTGGCTGTTATGCTCTGTATACGAACGAGGGAAGTGACTCAAGAATTCAACATGCATTCTTTTTATTTTCGCGAGCCCTTCAAATTAGGAAGGAAATATTATAGGACAGTTACTAGTTTTGTAATGCGAATGCCACATGGCTAGTGGGCCACCTATTTTAGCAGACTTAATATCATCTAGCGCTCTCTAATAAAACAGATTCGCACTGCTCTTCTAAAGATGCCAATTTTCTCGCAGATGGCAGGCCCCGTCGAAAACGACCGCGAGATGTATTCTCAGCGGCTCACCGACAAGGAAGTCTTTACTGGGTTCCTGACCTACGACGTCATTGAGGTGACTAGTGCCCTCGATGTTCCTTTAGCTGTTGTTACGTTCACAGAGAACATCTGGCTCATAAACACAGTAGATAAGATTTTTAGCGGCAAGTTTACCTATAGAAACGTGTTTGTCTGGTTTCTTTGCGTGAAAATAAAGTTAAAAGCCGATAAATATGCGTTACGCTTGTTAAAGTCGTCAAAAGTAGGCGAACGAATGTATATTAACACCAAAAGACAGCTACAGACTGAATCAATGAGAGGGAGAGATGCGTTATTTCTCAAACCGGCCTAGCATCTTTGATCCCTCCACGCATACTAGTTTGGGGCTGGGCCACATTGAGATGCGACTGGCGCGACTCCCGTCGATACTGCATCGTCCCGAAAGATGATGGAAAGTTTGGAATCTGATTTTTCTTTACGTGCGCAATATTCAGAAGGGAAATATATATTTTAATTGCAGGATTTGTACCTATGGAATTTTAGTCGCCCCGCCGTTCATCGACTTGCACCGGAAAACTCTGCAGCGATTAAACAATCACCCGCACCAAAAGAAACAGGTCACACTCTAGAACTCGCGTGGGTCTCCTCCGCTTTGGCAAGCACTACACTAAACAGAAATCAAGCTTGGTTTTAACAGACACAGTTAAAATGCAATCTTGACTTAGAGTGCAATGTCGTACCATTGTAATATTTTAAACATTCACTACACAAACCATATACCGCCGCCGGGCAACATATTAGAGGTGTAGTTACACAAACAACGTTAAAAGATCCAACATGTATAGAAAAGACTGCCACGTCCTCTTGCGATATTAATGCGTTGTTTGCACGCTCAGGCTCAAGAGGGCAAACAATCCAACCAAATGCTCGAGAATCAACGATGTAGTACACTAAAGAAGGCCCAAAGAGGAACTAACCTGTTCTAGATTCTGATCACCCGAAACAGCTTAAAATCAGTAAGAGCTCAGGGAATACGGGTGGACGAGATGTTTTAAAATCGGTTATATGAAAGACAGGCTAACATAAAGAGCTTCTGGCATCGGTGCACTAAGCAACGCGATTCTATTCACAGCACTTGCGATACTCGGCCGAAATGGCGCCCGCCACGAGAGTGATGCTGGCTGCTTCGGACAGGGCCCGCCACTTCTCTGAAGCCTATTTCCAGATCAAGAGAAGGTTCTACATGCATCTAGTGCAGACCACATGCCGGACCGCGCTGAATAGTAAGTACATAAAAAGTTACGACAACTTCATGTCCTGAGGCTTTTAGGGGAAGAAAAAAAAGTATCATAGTGACAACGGCTCTGCGACGGAGCTTTTTCTTCCCGACATATATAATGCAAAAAAGAGGCTTCTACGCTGAAACGGTCTTATCGTACGATCCTACGGGAAGTTTCACTACAAGCCAGGCAGGGCTCCCGGGTAAACTGTTCCTTGTTTGAAAAGTCCTTTTAGGCAGAAAACTCCGCTTTAGGAATACTGCTGAAGTTTGCGACATTCTCTTTTTCGAGATCAAAATCGGCACAAATTTATATACAGCGTGAGCCCTTTCGGGCTATTACAGGGTGAAAACCAGATAAAAAAATAATGTGGATTAGGTCAGCTAATCCAGGACTTACAAAGCGAAAGATGCCGCCATTCACTGTGTTCATTGGCATTGCCGTTGACAATGTTCTAGACGGCGATGGCTTTGAGGAAAGGAAGGGCGCATAACTGGCATAAGTGGCTCACTCGCCTCATTCGTGCTTTTGTGAGAGAGAGAGAGAGATATGGCCTGAATGCATTAGTGCTGACAGTGTTGTTTATTTATTTATTTTATTTAATAATACTGCAGGTCAACATACTGGCCCATGCAGGAGGGGCAATACAGTTGACAAGGTAAGGACAATGCAACAAAGGTGACAAAAAATTGAATTTTAACAGTGCATGAAAATGATGCAGCCGATAGCCACGCTACAAAAATCTAAATGCTTGCCTTAGCACAGTAATTACAACAAAAAGAATCGCACATTTGAATTTATATGTGGATAAAGACGCTGTGCCAAACAACAATCTGGAACTAAACATAACAAAATACAGGACATTTCACATAAAAAAACGAGAAAAATAGTGAAAATGCTGCTTATGGTTGTGTTATTTTATGTGACAAAAAGTTTTTCAACGCTTTTGTGAAGTTCCCTATTTGTAGTACATCAACAGGGAGAGAATTCCATTCGTTTATAGTACGGGGATACAAACTATTCATGGGAGATTTTGTTTTAGCAAATAATGGCGTAAGGGAAAAGTTGTGTCTATGTCTTGTTTTTCGTGCATTAAGAGCCGTTATATAATGAGGCATTTGAAGCCCGATTTTTTTATTTATAATGTTATGTGAAAACTAGAGACGACTAAATTTACGCCTGTGTTCTAGTGAAGAGATTTTATTTGTAAGCATTAGTAAGGAAGGGTAATCCTCTCTTTTATATGTAGTGGCTGACATGCAGCACTACAGCAATAGCTAGGCCGCAGCGTTCATTTGGTTATCAACCTCTCGCGATCAACCATTAACTGCATACCAGCCCACAGGGTGATAGGGAGGGCGCGCTGAATATTCAGTGGGCAGAACGCAATCAAAGCAGGCTTTTGCAGTTGGACACATACACCGCGTACCTGAAAGCGAGATTGAGGCCTCCACTGACCCACGGAGCCGGTTATGCGCTTTTCCTTTCGTGAAAATGAACGGTCTTTGCAAAGTTGTCAACGCCAATGAATTCTATGAACGCCGTCAGCTCACTTGTTTTGTTTGGTTTTTGAGGAAAGGAAATGGCACAGTAACCGTCTCACATATCTCGGTGTACACCTAAACCGCGCCGTAAAGGAATGGATAAAGGAGGGAGGGAAAAGGGAAGGAGAAAACTGAAAATTATAATTATATAATTGGTTTTTTTGGGAAAGGAAATGGCGCAGTATCTGTCTCATATATCTTTGGACACCTGAACAGCGCCGTAAGGGAAGGGATAAAGGAGGGAGTGAAAGAAGAGAGGAAGAATAGGTGCCGTAGTGGAGGGCTCCGGAATAATATCGACCACCTGGGGATCTTTAACGTGCACTGACATCGCACAGCACACGGGCGCCTTAGCGTTTTTCCTCCATAAAAACGCAGCCGCCGCGGTATGGTTCGAACCCGGGAACTCCGGATCAGTAGTCGAGCGCCCTAACCACTGAGCCACCGCGGCGGGGCAAAACTGAAAATTGAAAGTTGCATTTTGAGGAAAGGCGCGGCGCTGCCCAGCGGCGGAACACCTGTGACTCGGTGCTACTAGTGGCGCATGCGCAGTAGTGACTAGGGAACAAAAGAGAAAGGAAATATCCATGGCAAGGCGCGCGTTGTGACGTGATGTGCCTCCTCGTAGCACCGCCAGAGCGAAATCGCAAATTAGCGGTCAGTAAAGCTTTAGCTTTACAACAAAAACGAACTGAAGATTAACAGAAAAAATACCGAACAGCAGATAACTTGCAAGCATACGTTGATACCTTTTCCCCAAAATCCTGTGTAGAAGTAGTTTGGTTTGCGGGGGCTTAACGCCCCAAAGCGACACAGGCTATGAGGGACGCCGCAGTGGACGGCTCCAGAAATTCGACCATCTGGGGTTCTTTGACGTGCAAACATATCGCACTGTCCACGGGCCTCTAGAATTTCGCCTCCATCGAAATTCAACCGCCGCGATCGGGATCGAACCCGTGTCTCCAGGATCAGCAGCCGACAACTGTAACCACTGAGCCACCGCGGCAGCCATGTAGAAGTAGTGCTTATGAAAAAGAAAATGTGGGTGCAGGTTTTTTCAGTCTACTGTTGTAATTAGAAGAAAACAATGCTTAAAAACAAATCTTGATATATAGGTCATAATTTAGTGTCGGTGAATAAGTCGAGGAGACAGTTTCAGGCTGTGCTTGCGATTAGCGCAAGAGGAGGGATCAATCTCGGCGGTTACAGGAGAGTTCGTGCCGAGGAGCTCGTTTGCAGCTACGCGGCTGCACACTGAATTCATCGGCGTTCATCGCTGTCACAGACTCGAGCACCGAGAGGGCGGACATGAGCCACCCGCTGCACGCAGACAACTGCCAGTTCCAGGAGAACGCCAGCTGCCCGGCGCTCAACTGGGAGTTCAGCTGGCGAGACGGACGCGCTGTCGTCTATCTGAACGGCGACGCACACGGTGGAGAGTTCGGGTTCACCAAGACTCCACGCACCAGCGTCCGTGTGCGTGGGAGGAGGGCTGGCCACCGCGTAGCTGACCCGCTTACCAAACTGGCGGAAATGATGATCCATGAATCGGCCAATCAGTGGCTAGGGAGATTTGCCGCCGCTCGAGACGCGGTTGGGAACAAAACAGGGGAGCAAAGCTGGAGATACCGCGAGATGTCATCCCGCTAGAAACCCTACAGTACTGCCGGTACAGCAAACAGAGCCCTACTGAAAGCAGTGAAAGGCTATATCGCCCGAATTTTTCGGGCACGATATTTAAAGTGCCCGAAACGTGGGAAAGAGCGTGGTTATTAATGGCAATGCGTAATAGCAATTGATGAGTGGGAGACCGCTTCAGCTACCGTTTTAGTTTATCAAAACTTCTTTTTGGACTAGTTGGTTCATTTTGAATCCAAGAAAAATAGCAGCGGTAAAGGATGCAACAAAAAATTAAGAACAAGACACAAGTGCTGACTGGCAACTTAATTTCATTAAAGCAATGCACACACCTTAAATAAGGCGAGGAACAGAGGTCAAAAGGAGGAGAGCGAGCAATCACGAATGATGACCGCACGCGCAAGCAAGCATCAAGACATAAATTCAAACGTTAGCTGCTACTAAAGAGTCGACCTCTGGTTCGAAAAGTGATAATGACGGAGTGTTGAAGCAGCTGCTTCTATATCTTTAATATAGTGTGCTTCTAGGCTGAGACGCGAAGTCTTTTCGGCACTCTTACCAAGAATCCTGGCCTCACCCAACCGATGCAGACAGGCGTTTGCGGAAAGTTGATGATTATTATGGATTTTAATGGCGCAAGAGCATCTATGACCAAAGACCGCCATGGCACAAGGTATTTAGACTTCTCAAGGTGGGGTCAAAGATCTGTATTCCAAGTATTTCACCGTAAATAGGCGCAGCACCAGACCACAGGAAAATTTGTACCAATTGTATCACCGGTGGGTACCCAGCGGCACTGGGGATGGAATCCCGCACCTCCCGCATGCGAGGCGGATGCTCAACCACTCGGCCATCGCTGCAGTCTCGTTGCAGGAAGACAGGTAGCATCTCTGCAATATTACTTTCCGAAATGCGAGACCGATTGATCGCTATGCGACACAGGAGGACGATCGGCGGGTACGACGGTACAATTCGTTGCTAGCCGGTCCGTGACCCTAGACCGCCCTCGAAGCCAGCACAACCCGGCTGGATGTTGTCGCAGAGTGTAATCACGGGCGTCGAGGCCAGTGATACCGAACTATCCGGTCAGTGTAGAGCCGCACCATCAGTCTCATGCAAATAGGCCACCGAGAGAAAGCTTTAAATGAGTGGACAAGTCCCTACAGCTCTTACTTTGCACTAGCAGCAAACATCTCCTGAGTCGATATGCCTTACTTGGATGGCGTTTTATGGGGTTTGGTGTTCCAATGCGAGTCACGCGATGAGGACGCCGTAGTGGAGGGCTCTGGACGACTTCGACCACTTGTGCTTTTTTAACGTCTACTGACATCGCAGAGTAGACGGGCCTCTCACATTTCGCCTCTATTAAAAAGGGACCGCCACGGCCGCGATCGAACACCCGTCTTTAGTATCAGCAGCCAAACACCATAACCACTGAGCCACCACTGCAGCTATGTTATATTTCGAATCTGCCCTGAAGGTGGCAAGTAAGCTAAGTGAGTCTACGCACTTCATTCTTTGCGGAAAATTTGGCGCCGAATAATATAATTCAAATAAATGCAAGTGCCCCCCGACTGTGGTTTTGGAAGCAATCACCTTAAATCAGAGCATCTTTGAATTGCACTGCTCTCCTCCGAATGAGCCGGAAACGCATATGCGATGCGTTGTGAACAAGACGGCTGCTGAGCATCGCTGAAAGCAGCTGATAGTATGCCCCCTCCCCCCGCCGCCTTGCTTTCAGAGAGCCCATTAGGCCATTTTAAATAGCACAAGAACTCCTGGAATTTTGTTTTGGCTAAGGAATGGAAACTAAATAATGGAAGCCAAAATAATGAACCAAAAAATCAGATTTTTTGTGGTGAATTCGAAACAAATTTTCAGGAGTGAAGTGCACTCGCATCAGCCTTACTTTCAATAGACTTTTCTCATGGCGCGTAAAGCTAGCGATTCTCGCCTAGCGCGCATCGACAGTGCGCACGCGCAGTACGCCTTGGAGGACGTCCTGGCCAGCGCCGCGCAGGCCTGCTGCGTCCGGACCAATCAGCGCGTGTGAACTAGCCGATCATGGTTCACCGTTAATTAATCACTATGATAAACGTCTGTAACGCTATCGCACCACGTAAACTGAAGATTGTGATAGCTGGTGCAGCGTCCCGTTTTTTCAGCCTAACGAAGAATATGGCCATATCTCAAAAAAGATTTTCATACCGTAATATAATTCTCATCTCACGCAGTCCCCTGCTGTTGTCGAGTTCATGATATTCGCTATATGAGTTCTTCTGGCGTGATAAAGCGTTACTTGTTGCGTCACCTCATCGCGGTGCACTCTCCATCGCTCAAATGGTCGTCTTTGTTAATTGCATCTCCACGAATCCGACCCCTCCTGTCCCAACTGGCCGTCTTCTAATGCTGACCTACCGCGTTGTGTTTTCTGCTGCCCGGCTTTTCAGCAGTGAGGCTTCTATCTCCACTTTCCTCTCCTTAGCCACTTGGCTCGACTGGCTTAGCATTAAAGCGGCAAACGAACAACGTCGACTGTTTGGCCAGGTGATCGATATTCACGGCCTTGATTTCTGGTGAAATAATGACCTTTTATACTAGTAGTGACAGTTCTAGTACTTGTACTCAATCATTGCAAAACTACTTCTAGAGGCGGAAATATGTTAAGAATATTGGCACTACATTGGTTGCACATACACTGCAAGAAAATTCCGTACCTATAACGTAGACTATGTACGTTTTAAAAATGGAACCACTTCTGCTTTGAATGAGACGTAGATAATGACCGTACTTCAGTACAGAATTGAAGGAAACGTCCGTGTTCATTCGTAGTCATTGCAGGAAAAAATCCTAAACATCAATTTTAGGGATTACAACTTCACTCGACAGGACGGTTGACCCCATCGACTATGTGTGCCACCAAACGCAAAAATAACTTGCTTAAAGGCAGCAAAAACAGAAGATCCTTATTATGTGACGCCACTTTTACACAATGAACCGTTGGCTCGCGGACTATAGGCGTCACATGACGTCCCATTTTTTATCTGTCTGGTTTACTCATAGCCAACAATGTCCGTGGCGAATGACCGTGAGCACATCTAATGAGATTAACACCTTGTGCAAAGCTGAAGATCCGAGGAAGGGTGATAATGCATTATGTTGCTTCAAGGTTGAGTGATTGGCACAAATTGTGAGCAAGGTTAAATAACAAAGGCCTTAATTTGCTATAATGTTAAAAGCTGGCTTGATGAAAAAATGTTTTTGCTACGTTGCTAGCCACATGACAGAGTAACATTTAATAAAAATGTTACTGCAATATTTGCTTTCTGTGAGAAATGCTGCGTAATGAGGTCAACTGTTAGAGAACATTTAGACACAGACAACCGTTGGACAACTTCTCCAAAGTGAAATTGGACACCACCTTAAAGTACATTGCAAACATGATGAAAGTGCACGAGTTAAAAGCCGAATTTCCATCTGCCGTTTCGTAAGGAAACGAACCACTGAGAAAGCCAAAAGCATGGGCAAACAAATCTGTTAATGCTGTTCAATGTAGCAGTTACATCTTAGCTATTCAACCATCACTCAAAAACGCCAACTCCTTCATGAATAACAAAGGCACAGCACAATAAAATATTGCTCTTTGTAATGTTTAATTTAGTAGGTGCCTATTGCCGCCAGTTTAGCCTGGTCCTCCTGCAGATAAATAAAACGCCGTCAAAAAGCAGCGAGCCGCCATAATTGCTGCAGTGACAAGGAGGATGTGCACCATCCTGAGTTGGAAATAATAGCAGCTTTTTCGGGAAATACTCTAAAAGCATGAATTATCTATCCATTGTTTACTTAGGTTGAGCTGACAAGACCCATTGTGTACTCGGCAGCTTTGATAAAAAAGGGGGCCAGCTGATAGGAACAGAACACTGTAGAACCTTGCTAACTTGTAAAAGATAAATGCTCAGAAAGAAAAGCTGAAAAAAATGAGGAATTTCTTAATTGCACTATATTTTATACAATATTAGGAATGTGGCTAAGATATGGCATGAACATTCTTTTTTCTGTTCACTAACAAATTTCTAGCTTGTGCTAGCATATTACTGCGATGTGAATAATAAAACATGCTAGCACTGTACAATATGCTGTAACACTTATGAAATACTCGCCATACAAGGCTACTACGTGCCTCTTACATGCGGTAGAGCTTATATCTGCCGAACGAGCTAGTCTGCAAGATGAGACACCAAGCATCACATATCTGGCGATGTGTACCTCCCATGTAACGAGTGATTGGAGATGCTCCTTTTTGATGGCATTTCTTTGCTGGGTGTGAAGGACCGGATATGAAGGAGAACAACTAGACACCAACTTTTTAAGCAACATCACAATAAGCAATTTTCCTTAGCTTTCCATCTGTCCCAAAAGGAGTTTCATTTTCTATGTTCTGTGTTCGCATAACTTCTTGCATGTGCACATTTTTGCTTGCTGGGAGGTTCTTTCCTCTGTTAAACTACAGTTTTAACTGCCTCAGTCCTCTGCGCCTTCTTAATTTTTTTGGTATTGTTCACCTTAAGTCGCGTACAAACTCACGCAGATCTCTACTTTCCTGCGTTTCCAACTGTCACATCTTCTCTGCCTTCCTCGTGTCCATCACTGCATCCGATGCCTTCAAGTCTGCTTTGTATAATCATTTTAATTAATCTGCCTACACATGTATTTTTGTTAGCCACTCACTCCTCTCTTCGATGCCGAGTGGCCCTGAGAGTAAATTAGTGACATGTCTAATCTAGTTCTGAGCAATCCCGCATTATGTTCAGTTTAATTTACCATGTTGACCAGTAGAGAGTGGAGAGAAAAAAGCTGCTAAGTGGAGCTCGACATGCCTCTCGCCCCTACACTGGGAAGCAGCAGGCACCAAGACATACGTAACCACTAACGAAAACAGAATATGACAAGTGTGAATTCAGTAACGTTGCTCGCATTTACCACAGTGCATACTCACGTCTCGGTAATTTATTACCTCATTACACATTCTGCAAGTAAAGTGTACAATGATGTGTTTTGTTTGAACATGGCACCAAAGTACAATGACAATCATTAACCTTGTGGCAACCTAACAGCAAATAAACTTTTTCTCAATAAATGCATTGCTTTACAGTGCTACCAAACGGCAAGAATGTGCCACCATGACACATGTTTAGAAAATGAGCTCAAAATATTAGTGGCATAAAATTTGAGGAGAAGGTAGTTCCCCCCACCCCCTCCCTAAAAAAATGAAATGAAAAAGGGTGCTCTTCCGACGGTACGTTTGTAGGATGCGGCTGAAATATTTGCAACAGGTTCAACTACGTGTGAAATTCAGATATAAATAATTAACTCCAAAGCATGCGGTCGAATGCAAGGCGCCTGGGCACGGGCAAACTGTAATCGTCTTCAGGTATCCACTGGTGCCACGTCCTGATGGCCGCTGCTCGGCGAATACCATTCATGGCCACGTTCACATCCAACAAGCTTGTCACAAACATCACACAGGTGTTTATCATGATGCAGCAGCAGCTCATCATTGCGGTTGGCCAGTGCTAAATTTTTTGGCGTTCTAAACGGAATCATACACGGAAACGCACGTCGACTGTTACTCGCCAGATTCTTGCAGCCCCACGAGGGAGAGCAGCTTTTCCGTCGGCTTCAAGTCTCCTCTCTCATGCAGGCCCGGACCTCTGGCATTGCAACGCACATTCTGTGTGATCGTTTTACTACGCACCGATGCCACACGGGGCACCAGGTGGTTGTACACTCCAATGCAGCGTTCGGGCCACACACGTACACATAGACATACTAAAGACACACAACGCGCCGGACGCAGGCAGCGAACACGGAAGAACAAAAACCCATTCCAAAGCGCCTGTTCATTCAACCGTACACTGCGCTAACTGCACACATGTTTCCGACTGCGGGCTTGGCTAGCGCTTCGACTTTGCCATGGCTAGCCATGGCCAAGCTGCGCTGCTGCTGGTAGTAATAACGTTCATGCAACAAAAAGAAAAACCTATTATATCAAACCATTCAGGTTGTCAGCTAAAAAAGCTACCGTAAAATAAATCAATCTTATATGTGTTCGCCGTTGTGCGCCTTTGCGACATCTGCGACATGAGCATGAACGTGAATACGCGAATGACGCAATGAGTTGCCCGTGCAGCTTTGTAAATTGCTATTGGCGTGGCTGCGCCACAAACTTGTAGACATGCTTGCAGAGGTAGTCGGTGCAAACAGTTGTAAGTTTATTCGACTAAAATTGCTCAAGGAAAGTCAGCGGCACTGCATTTTTATTGTTTCTGTGCATTGCGAGTGACTTTGGCGGCAACCACTCGGCCACGTCTCCGGTTTGGCGAACTTGTGAGAAGATGAGCCTTTTGTTCCCAAATTTTGAAAGCGGTTTTTTGTTTGTATTGTAACACTGCGTCTCGTCGCATGTTATGTTCACGATAGCATCAGTACAACGTGCATGCGCTTTCTGTCTATATTTGAAGTAACATTGATCGATCAGCGTAAACTTTTGGATTCAATTAAGCAGAAACTTTCCATGTTGGTGCTGCGTGTAGAATGTGTTTTGAGATGATTCTGCGCAGGTGATGGTCTTCTGATAATTTGTGCACTACCAGATATAGTCTAGAGATTTGAAACCATTCGTCACACTGAACCAACGTTGGAGAACTGTTTTGTGTTCATGCATCTGCTGTCCTTAAACTTGACTTTTCGGCAATCATTCGCATGGCTCCTTTGGATCTGGACATTTGATTACTGTTGCTAGTGGTGCCTGGCAGCAGAGCTCCTGGGGACGTCCAGATGGTTTTTCTTCTGCTTGTCCAAGTGCCGAGTACCAAAGGTACCATTCCTGACTTTTTTCGCAGTCCATTATCCTCATATTCCTTGCAAAGATTAAAGTATGTAATCAGGTAGTACAAAAATTGGTAACTTCTGCATATTTCAAAACAGTTCAGAGAAATGCACTTGCAATATCAGTATTCTCTCGGTAGACATTCTGAGACCTTTATTCATTTCTTCTAGGACAGTGGCAAGCAGTAGGTCAACTACAGAAAGTTATTTTCCTCTAGTGCAAAATAAACAGTGCAGACATCATAAGACAAGTCTCTAGTCTGTTTCATTCTCACTGCCTTTGGCCAAAGCATAATATGAAATGCTGTATTTTTATACCCCCGTTTCCTTTACTTTGAGCAGTAGATATTGACAGTGAACAGCAAGGAAATTCCACTAGATGACGATTTTGCCTTCGGCAGCAAAACAGTGAATACCTTACTCCATGTGTTATATCGACAGACTCAAAACTGCGATGGAAAGCTGCGTCCACAGCTGCTCTCACCTCTCAAGTGCATGCACTCGTAAGACACATAATAACTCTAAATGGCCATTTGCATAACCTTGCTCATTGCAGTTGCCGATAAACACCTCATAAGTAGTACTATTATGCACTCTTTTCTTTGACACTATGTATGAGCTTCTGTGCTCGCGCTTTCTTGAAATAATGCATGCAGTTTTCAAGTACGAAAAGGTAATTTACGTTTAACCAGATTGTCATGTCAGTATGTTGCAGCCAAATTGTACATTGATGTCAGTGCCGAGAGATTCTTTCATTATTTTAGGAGAATGTTATTATTTCACCTATAGAAAATAATAGCCCTCACTTATCAGCTGTTTCTTCATGTCCAGTATTTTGATATACTAAGCCACCAAAGCATCATGGAGAATGTGGTCAGAACTGAAGGCACCGAGTCTTTCATGTCACTAAAAAATGTGCTTTAAACGCGCGCTTTGGAGGCGTATTTGCGCAACAGCTTGGCGATTTCCGGCACGTTGCACTTGTGCAACTTCTTGATATGCTTCCGATAGCCGGTGCTGAAGCGCTGCTTGAGGAACGTCGGTGAAATTATAACCCTGTCACACGGCATTCCTCGAAGGCCTTTCTAGCAAAGGCACCATTTTTTACCAAAGGAGCGAAAACTAAAGTTCCACCAAAAGTTACATAACATATTGCATAAGTGCTCAAGAAATTGTTGCACATAAAATTAATATTCATATTTGGAATCAGCACGCGAAAATACATGTTCCTTGGAGATTTCATAATTGAGACTTCATTATAAATTTCTTTTTCTAGGACCCTGTTCACCCCTTAACGGAGCAGCGACGCAGCTACACGGTGCAGCCCAAAGGTGAAAGTCCTTCAGGCTTAGCACCAGCTGCTATGCTCGGGGTGGCTGAAGTGAGTGTTTTAAAATTAAAGTGGTGTATCTGTTCATTTGTTGAGCTTAGACAATTTTATTTATTCTGATTGCTTCCTTAAAAGTACTGCAACAGCTACTCTCAATAGAAGGAGCAAGTTTTGTACGTCTATTGCCTTGGCCACCAAGGACGCTCGGTGTTGCCGCAATACTTTCATTCTCTTAAAATTTGAACGTAAAAAACAAACTCCCGCACGAAAACAAAAGTCAGACACACCTTTCGTATTTGAGAAAATTGTTTTCAAACATTATTAGCTGTATTTTTTTATTGCTTTTACTATTTGAATTTGGATGGCACTGCGATCAAAGGTTCTCGAATGCCGCGCCTTCGGGCTCCGAAGGTCTCGGTTGAGCGCCTTCGCTTCCAAGGCCCTTAGCGGAAAAGGCCCAACATTTGTGCCGTGTACCTGCACTCCTTACGCCTTTGAATAGAAGGACCTGATTCTGAAAGGCCTTTGCGGTGCCTGTGTGACAGGGGTATTAGTGTGGTATGGCTGCTTGAACATATGTCCCTGGTATCTCACGAACTGAATAAGGAAAGGAAAAGCCTCAGGGTGCTTGCCAACGTTTTGACAAGATTACTTGTCTTTGTATGGCAAAGCGTTCATCATTGGTGGGGTTAAAAATGGTTTTCACTTCGAGGAGAAAGGCCTGTTGTGTTGGACGAGAGTGCGATATGGGAAGGGCGTTAGGATAGAGAGGGTGAACCTTGACCAGGCATGTCGCCTGCTAAAGAAGGTTAACCGGTTAACCTGCAGAACTGTGAAAATAAAAGGACAATTCTGTCGAAAGGAATCCCGGGGTATGGAGCGTGGAGAGATAGTGGGCTTCCAAGGCTTTATGTCTAGTAGTAACAGGCGGCTTTATATGGCTGGCTGCCTTTACATGACAAACTGGGATAAAGGAATTAAGCAGCATAGCAGAATAAAATAGTAGGAGGGGGCGAAATAATTTGAAGTAAAAAGAGAAAATGAGGGCACGTTCGGAGAAAAGGCAAAACGAAGAGGGGGGAGTATGGGAGCCAAGGTTTCGAGAAGTGACGTCAGGAGGTGCAGGGCGTAAGGTTAAAGTATAACGATAAATTAAAGAATGCAGGCCAGTGGAAGAAGGAGACGAAGACCTAGTGGGTGGCTACGTGTATGCTTCTAGGTCTGTGTTTTCGCTTTTCGCTGTCTTCTCGCGTGTGGCGTGGGTCGGACAGTGCCCTCCGTGAGACCTAATGCTGACGACGCCCCTGCGGAGAAATTTACGGCACGGTGGGCGCATTCTCAAGTAAGAAAACCCAACCGGAACCCTCAGGGGCAAGCTAGGCTTAGCTCGGTGCTACCGAGCGAGGCCGCGCTACGCGTCTGCATGGATTCTGCTTTGTCGACGACAGCTACGCGAATGCCCGCTGCATTGCCACCTGACGCAGCCTCCACGTCCACGCAAGCGTCAGCGCCTTGGGCCTCCAGCCTGCGCCGTCTTCCGATGCTACGACTTTGGCCTGTGAAATGGACTGCTATACCGCCTCCGTGCCCGTGGCACTCCCTCAAGAAACTGTGCCCGTCGCGCCAGTTCAGTATTCCCACCAAGGGCCGTCACCAGCGTCTGAGCCTCCTCCACAGATGCCTCCTGTGAGTCAAGGCTCTCTTCCGCCTGCTGCGAACTCGTTCCGAGTTACCATCAAGCCTACACTGCGCTTTGATATGACTGCCATCCCTGCCCGGAATGTTCAAGCCGCAACTGACCACACTCTTGACTCTTCGACCTACTGCGGGTTTGTCGTCCATCGCCCATCGAACACCATCACGGTAAACTTGTCATCCTTGATGGACGCCCAGAAACTGCGCAGTTAGGCGGATCCCCCTGGAAGACATCAAGCATGTCCCGGTGCAAATATATTTTGCATCTGGTCCTGACACACTCCGCTGCTTGGTTTATCATGTCGACAGCACGAGCCCTCCCGAGGAGGTGCTCGCAAATATTCGCTGCTCAACTCATGTTGTACTGCAAGCACGGCCTATGGGTCGCCGGGGCTCATACCTGCTCATCCTGCAAGGCCCGTTGACGCTCGCGAAGTACTTTACCTACTACGGTGCCATCGTCAAACCACAGCCCTTCCGACCTCGTTGTATTTTTTGTTATCACTGCCACAAAGAAGGACATATGCAAAATACCTGCCCTAATCCAGCAGCTGTGGCCGACATGAATGAACCAACAGTTCATTCTGCCCTGTGCAAATCGCCGGACCATGACATTCGCTCCCCGCCCTTGTCTAAAGAAAAAGCAAGCGAAGAAGTTTCACAAGTCGCGTGCAAAAATGGGCGTTCCTACAAGTAATCGCTTTGCAGCTCTCGCATGTGACGACAACGACTTCCCTGAACTTCCTTTATCTGAGCCCGCTGCTCACCATACGTCTCCTCACCAGCGTACATATGCACAAGTGGCTCACATTCCCGTATCAAATGGTACGCCAAAACGTCCAGTGCATCCATCACATGTGGATACCACAGATGAAGACACAGCTTTAGACAATGCAATGGCGGAGGCTCGCCGCCGACTAGACGAACGAGCAGCGTCGTTCTCAAACATCTCGAAGATTTCTAATAACTCGGGAGCAATCATCAGAGGAATCACCTAGGGTAAGCACTGGCCCACAATCAGGTGCCGACCACCTGTTAGCCGTGACTACCCCACAGTGGATAAGATATTAGCGCTGATGAAGCAGGTGACATCCCTCATCGTGGAAGCTCTTCGGCCTCGTCATGGATAGCGCATCATCATCGGCGGTGGGGCACTGGAACTGTCGAGGATTCGCTAATAAGGCCTCTGAAGTGAACATCCGCCTTCGCGACGGAAAGCTGATGGCATGGGCGTTCCTACTGCAAGAGCATAATGCACTCCCACGCCTTTCAGCTTTCTGCCCATACCATTCACCCTCTATCCCTGATCGCCGTTGCACAGCCTCCTCCCTCAGCCCAGGTAAATCTGCAATTTATATTCACAGTTCAGTTCCGCACACACCGCTCGACCTTTCATGGTGGTGTAACACACGTCAAGAGGTTGTCGCTTTTCTCGTAAAACCTGCACGCACACCTCTTATTCTAGTTTCTTTTTATAGTCGTCCTGGCTCCGCATCTCTCAATCTGGGATGGGTTCGTTTTCTACGTTCTACTAACTCGGGTATCCCTATTCTAGTTGGTCGTGACTTCAACGGCGCACACACTGCGTGGGGTTACCCATCGGATTCCTCAAGGGGTGCACACATCCAAGGGAGCTTTTCGGATCATTCCTTTCAACTTTTAAACCACCCGAATACTTCTGCCCGCCCACGGATTTGACTTGGTGGTTAGGCCCCGGTAACCCTCGTTGGGCTGTTGTTTCTGATACTTGGGGTAGCAATCACAGCCATATTTTTATCTCCCTCACGCCTACGCGTCTACGGAAAATATGCCGCTCTGTACGAATAACATCATGGGACTCTGTACGCGCAGACAATCACTTATCTACATTCAACCCCTCTTCAGCATTGTCTACTCTCTTTGCTGTTCTCGCTACTCACACTATTACCACTACTGTAAATGAAGACGACACAAACCCGGACATACATCTCTTGAATGTGTGGGCTCTTCGTCGCCAGGCGGATCTTTACGCTATTCGTCACCCCGATGTCCCTTCGGCTCTTCCTGCTCTTCACCGCGCTACCGCACGGGCGCGGCGCTATGCAAAGCGGCTAGGCAGGCAACGCTGGGCTGCATGGTGTGCCCGCCTGTCCTCTACAAAGGGCAATCGACATCTTTGGAGAGTGTTTCACGCCATGGAGCGCCCTTCTTAGGTTGCAGATTACACAGAGAGCATTCGCCTCGCGCTAAATGTGGATGAGGACACATTTGCACAACAAGCGGCCCGCCAAGTTTTTTCAAACCATGACTGCACCGCTACGTCTCCACCTGACTTATCGGTAACAGAGCCCCCCAATGGGATTACTTCTGACCACACCATGGCAGAGCTGCTGGCCTCCATCGAACGTTTAAAAACTACTACTCCCGGGCAAGACGGCATACCTAACTCCTTATTCCGTAACTTGGAAGGAAGGGCTTTGCAAACCCTACTTGATACTTTTAATGAAGTGTGGCTTTCTGGCGTCATGCCGGGGGACTGGAAGCACTCTTTTGTGGTTCCAGTACACAAGTCAGGTCAGCCTCCAGTATCTCTCTCGGCCCTTCGTCCAATTTCTCTTACGCCTACCATCTGCAAGCTTTATGAAAACATTATAGCCGCACGCTTGTCGTGGTGGCTGGAATCCCATGATTGTTACCCAGGTTCCCAAATTGGTTTCCGCCCAAAAATTGGAACGGAGGATGAGCTTGCTACTTTGGCTGCTGACGTGCTTGACCACTCTCCGCAGAGTCACCTTGTACGAACCGTAATCGCTACAGACATAACAAAGGCATATGATAACATCCTTCACTCTACCATTCTTGCCTCCCTTCCAACTCTTGGTCTCCCTCACCGGTTCCACCTCTCCATTCACGCCTTTTTAGCAAATCGAACCTTCAGCGTGCGTGTCCATGTAAAGCCATTTGGTAATTTCACTTCCAATAGAGGAGGGCCGCAGGGCTCCGTTCTCGCCCCCACATTATTTAATGTGGCTTTAATTCCTCTTGTACGAGCCCTAGAGACCATCCCTTCTATCAGCGTGCTTGCATATGCCGATGATATCACCTTGTGGTGCTGTCATCCAGATGCGTCTATTCATCAGTCGGTCCTTCAACACGCGCTGGATGTATTGACATCTCGCCTCCCACCTCTGGGTCTAACACTCTCTCCTACTAAATCATGTTTCATTCGAATTGGAAATAAAGCCGTCTTACAGAAAGCTCCCCCTTTAAATTTTACGGTACATAATTCTCTGATTCCTCAGGTAGACACTGTTCGTATTCTTGGTCTTCTCCTCCATACATCTGGGACTGGCACCCCGTGGCTGACAGCCACCCATAAATCGGCTCACGCTACTCTAGGTCTGGTTGGTCGCATAGCTATGCGCTCTGGTGGCGCACGTGCTCCTACGGCCCGCCAGTTTGTGCGCTCTATCCTGCAGCCACGGATAGTATATCGGGCACAATTTCAACGTCTCCCCCGCAGACAGTGGGACTCCCTTGAAGCTATCAATAACATATCAATAACATATCATAACATATCTGCCTCGTTTAACACCCATTCCTGTGCTACAGAAGTTCGCCCAACTTAATACACTCAGTGAAATCATCGACCAACGGGTGGCCAATAGAACTCGAAAACAGTCTCTCAAACTTCATCTTTTAAACACACTTCCACCGTGGTCCTATTGCCAGCTCACTGACAATCGCCCCACTGTTTCCCCGTCGGTATCAGCAGCATATCTGCCTGAAGGGTGCATATTATACACGGATGCATCACATTCTGCAGAGAGGGGAGTTACTGCTGTGTATAGTCCATCTCATCCGCATCTCAACTCTCGCGCGACGTATACTGCGGATACGTGCACTCCCCTGGCGTTGGAACTTCAAGCCAATTATAATGCCATTGCTTCCCTTCCGCTCGTTCCAACATTCAATGCAGTTCATATATACACCGCCTCCCGCGCCGCCCTTAAACAGCTTAAGGCTGTTCGACGAACGTTCCAGATTTCACAATCTATTCATGTGCTCTGCGCAAAGTATCCATGTCCTGTGCGCATACACTGGATTTGCGGCCATGCCCAGGATCCACATAACATTCTAGCGGATGCTATGACTCATCTTCATACATTAGACGACCCGCCACCTTCCCCTCTTCCCCCAGATCCGTTCCTTTCCCATGTTTCCGATTCCGAAGTTCAGCGCCAGCGAACACGCGCTCTAATTCCTCCGTGTTCGCACCCTCTCCCCCGAAGTCTTACTCGGCAGGAGGAGGTATCCGTGCGCCGTATTCGGGCAGGGGCGGCTCTGACACCATCTGTCCGTCATCGGTGGCGTGGCAAAGATCTGCCAGTACCTGACAGGTGCCCGCACTGTCGCGCAGCACCGGACATTTGTGATGTGCGGCACTTGTGGACGTGCCCAGCGACGACTTATATCAGAAAACGGCTCCTCAGGGAGGTGGGCCTGCGGTGGAACCGCGTAAGTGACTACGTGAAGTGGACTATGGACAAGCGTTTCATTAACAACCTCTGCGATTACCTCACCGCAACGGTTCATCACTCCTTCTTTTAACTGTCACTCCCGTGCATTCCTTCCTCCCCTTTTCTTTTTTAAACTTATGCCTCATGGCACACTTCTCGAATAAAAAAAAAGAATGCAGGAAAGAAGGAGGAAATTATGGGTTGGGAAACCTCTGGCCATGTGCAAGGCCTTTTCAAATAATTACGTTAATTACGGAATATACAGAGCTGGTCACATTTAGTGCAAACATGTGAGCGCGTGGCCGCACTCTTTATAGGTTTACTGCGTGCGACACAGCCACTCATCACTGCAAAATGGCGCAGGAGGAGATGCACCTGGATGTGGTGCTTCGTGTCATCTGTTACACTTCGATGTGCGACAATGTCAAACGCAGTGGCCCAAAGAGCACAGCCATGTGCTCGCGCGTTCGCACTAAGAGTAGACAACCCTGTACATGAGTGATTCTAAGTTTCTTCTGTATATGGTGAACCCAGACGAAAACAAGTCTTGTCGAAACGTTCGCAAGCACTCTGAAATTTTTCCTTCCCTTGTTCACTTTGTGAGTGTCCAGAAACCATCTGCCTACTCTCTCTCTACCATGCACTAAATACCAATGTATTCTATTGCTTAACACTTACTTTGAAGCTACACCACGAGGGTACAGTTGAAAATGTGCTACAGTGGCTTGGTTGTTTGTCGTGAGTGGTTTCTCTTTATCAGGGCTACTTGACAGCCACCATGAAACGCAGGCTTTTGAAAAGTCGTTCCACAAATAAGAGCGTTTCCACTGTTACAATAGAAATGTTATTTGCTGAAACTTCAATAATTGCAGGTCAGGTTTTGATATTTTTCAATTAACTTGCCTCAAGTTCAAAACCTGCAGAAGGAACTTTGTAACTTCTTTCCTGCCTTAAAAAAACAGTATTTCTTTATCGGTTTCAGCAAGCAGAGGTCTGTTTTATGGCACATACTTTCCTCTACCTTGCGTGAAAATTGTGCAGTACAGGCCCACCATAAGACTAGGGGTATAGTATACACATTGCTTGTATGCAACTACTTTGGCGTTAGAGCATGCATAGCATGGTCTAAAATCAGATTCTTTACATTAGCCACTGGTTAATAAAAGGCCTATTCTGGCAAAAGGCATTTAGCAAAATTTCCTTCCTCTGAAAGCTTTTAAGGATAACTTTAGTTCATTCAGGAAAATTTATATTGACAATATTTCTTAAATGCATGATTGTTCATATTAGCTCTTGTTACCTCGCAGTATTTAGTTTTGTGCCTCCAGCATCACTGACTTGCATCACATGTTGAATAGAGTAGTAAAATGCTCGCTATTAGTTTAAACCACAACTCATGATGGGGCTGTGGACTCTTTGTTGTATTGCATGAAATATATTTATGTATCAAACAATTTCTTTCAGCTCCACTTCACATGATTCAAATTCCACCAGAAGAAAGGCTGCAACAAAACATTGCTCACTACTATTGCTTTCCGAGCACATAGCATGCCATAACAAAAACAGTGCATGTATATGTTCGCACATGCATTTTGTATTCTACCAACACAATGGTATAATTAACTGATGTCATGTAAGAGAGAGCACCAAATCATTTTTTGTATACATTGCAGCATGCTTTTTCAAGTATTAAACTGGCCATTGAAACGACCCATTGTATCACCGCTGGTTACCCGGTGACACTGGAGATCGAACTCCGGACCTCCCGGTTGCGAGGCCGATGCTCAGACCACTAGCCCACTCCTGCGGTCCCCCCGCTAATGTTGCTTACATCAGGTGCTGTTAAAGCCTCGGTATGTATGTTAAATGCACTTTAGAAAGCCATTCACTTCCAAAGTACAATTTCATCTTTATAGCCAAACCACAGTTCACATAGCTAGACAAACGTGCTGCATACAAGCCAGCAGAAGGGTTTCACGTGCATGCTTTGTTAGGAAAACAAAAAAATCAAGCAGAGGCTGCCCTTCTGGTGCATTATACCCTGATTTTGAGCAATGATCAAGGTGGGCATATGGTCATTTCAGTTCATTGAACACTTGCATGTTACACTCGTAGAATCGAAAAGACAAGTATTATTGCAAAATCTTCAAGCAGTGTTTATTCTTAGAGAAAAGATATCATGAAAAAAGTGTTGCATTAGTTATGGTGAACCTTGTATGGTGAAAGAGGCTCCCACTTTGTGAAAGGCTTAATTTTGAAATAACGACAGGGTTTAGGCTAGTTGGGTAACCATTTTTAGATAGTGGATGCGCACAAAAAGACACTGGAAGTAATCGCACTGTGTGGTCATCTCTTTCTCTATCCTTGTCTTTTGAGCGCTTTCACGATCTAAACTTAAGTTTGCAAGAAAGCAGGGAAAACAGATATTTAAATTTTGATAATTAAGGATAAAAGATCATGTTTCATTGTGTTGCCTAAAGTGTACATTGTATCGCTATTGCTTTATTGCAGCAGTTCCGTCGTGGCATTGTATTGCAGCCTCTTTACTTTTGTTTCTATAATATGCAGTCCTTTATTGCATTCGATTGCAACACTTCAGGAGCTACCTCAGAGTTGCGCGGTAGCGAACTCTCAGAATAACGGTTTGCATTATTACGTCAGCATAACTTGCTAAGTGTTTCACTGCAGTCTTGTTACTAGAGCAGCCAACGAAGAATTTCAGCCTGGTGGTCATTGAGGGTTCCTGTTCACATATCAAAATGCCGGATCAGCTGTATACTCCTTACAGCTACAAGAACTAAGGTACATTTCATGATATGCTTGCTGACGAGTGCTGGAGGACCAGACTAGGGATTTAGATTAAAAAATTTTTAAATGTTGGCTCGGTATCACGCTATTTTGTTCCAGTTGTGGAGAGGTTTTCTTTCCATATTTGTTCTGTCAAACATTCAAACTTTGGGCAATTTGTGATTGCCTATATCTTGTGTTCTCTTTGTTGTTAAGGCTTAGTTTGTGTGGCACAAGCACTCCACTCTATTACTTTTCAGTATATTTTAAAATTTTAGGGCACACCATGAAGAATAAAACTTTGCTTGAATAATCTGTATGTGTTTAAATTCTTCATTGCTGCTATAGAAACTAAGTTGAGACAGCTTGTATTTTAGCTCTGGCTAGAATTTTTAGGAGAGCCTCATTAACATATTCACATGACCAACACCAACTGTGTATTATTGTTTGTGCAATGAAAAGCAGTTTTAAAATATTTATTAACAGCTGTCAGGCTGTGACTGGCCTAAAATGCTTTGTGTTCTATGTAGCTCTTCTCTGAGGCAGGATTAATTCATCTGCACCTGCAGCCTGATACCGCCAAGAAACAAATTCTTGGGTGAACTTGTATGATTTGTTTTGTCACTGAGCAAACTTGCATCTTCTTGAAGCATGGAACTTGAGATGATTCTTGACAGCGCGAGTGTAGCGAATTTCATTATCCTAATAGCTTAGTTTACATTCACCTCAGGACAACGGCCTCTTCCATTTTAATTATCTGTGTCTTGAACCAGCTGCATGCCACACTATCCGCAGAAATCTCTGAATCTTATCTAGCGAGCTTATAATCAGCTATCTCCTGCTATATTTTTCCTCGGGTGAAATTCATTTTGTTGCGATACAATGCACTAGCTGTTTCCTGGCGTGGCGCTCAGCTTATCTGGAAAGAAATGCTTGGGAAATGCGTCTCTGATCTCACCTTGAGTAGACGAAATTAACTTCTGCTAGGGCACTCTTTGGCCACAGACCCCCTTGTGCCATTACTATCCATCAAAGTCATTCTGTTGCCCTAAGATACCATTGATGATTCATTCTCTGCATTGTATGCTCTTTCCAGGTCCATTTTCGTCTTTTGATTTCTGCCAGAATATTAACAACTTCCCTGTTCATCCCTGTTTTGGTTTCACTCGGTCAGTTATGCTATAAATAATTCTAACCACTTTATTGAAAAGATATTTAGGACTAAATGGCATCTAGTTTTCCACTCTGCACAATGATATATATGGTTGATCTTGTATGTCTTTACTTGTGTGGTAATGATTATTTTGTGCTCGATGTCTAAACAATCTTATTTTCCTATCATATCCTAAGTCCTTATATACCTATCTTCCTTCCCCCTGGCTCTTTCTCTTTCCAGTCATTCCTCCTCTTTCCTTTACACCGGCCATTGCTCACAAGGCTGCTGTGGGAACGACAGCCAGCACTGGGATCTATTTTTTTTCATGGAACCTGCACTGCTACTATTAACACTAAATGTACTGTATCAGTATTTTTGTGATACTGCATTTTTTGTTATTTATGCAGTATTTGGATAAGGCAATTATAGCAACGTTGGATATTACAATATAGCATGCATATATCTTGCATGCAATATATCAGTGTGTTCACTATTATACGGCCTTCTATTTCTTTCAGTTCAGTTATTTGGCTCTAAATATTTTGTGCTTCTTTCCTAGTTTAGTCCCTTCAAATTAAAGCTCTGCTCTTTGTGGTGCAGGTAGAATCTACAATGAATGCTGCTCTCTGTCTTGTAAGCAGGAGGTAGTGTTAATTGGAGCCATGAACTTTTATTGTAATTAAGAAGCCTCTGCCGTATTATGTGCTGAACCACGAGTGTCAGAGGAAAATGTCATGTCTTAGATTTCTGCAGAGGTGAGCCATCATGTTGAATCTACCAGCGCGAAGGACAGGGATCAGAAAGGAGACAAGACAGGCGCTGACTCACGACTAAAGTTTATTGACGTGAACAGGAAATATATAAAAAGCGAAGCAACACCATAAACCACGCAGTAAAAGACAAGCATACAAGACAACATGAGTCAAAAATCTCCCTCAACATTTCCCTAATTGAGATAGTCCAACTCATTGTGAGTTGACACGATAGACAACACACTCACACTTTCGTCATGGAGTCATAAGATGTGTCTATCATCGAGAATCTCCCATTTAATCTATATGAATTTACTGCCAAAATGATGTGTTGCCGAAAGTAAAGGATACGAGCCTTCACATACCGTGCAATGTACAGCAAAGTTACCTCAACCACCGAGCCAAGCCCCTAACCTCTTGTGTTCCTGTAGTCTTACATTCATACACTTTCCAGTTGCACATACGTAGATCAGACCACAAGATAATAATATCTGATACCACATTCATTTTACAAGGTAGATATACATTTCACTCTACACGTGTACTTTTGTCGAGCCGCATTCACAGAATTATTCTTAAAATTTTACATATTTTAGACAATTTATTAGGGGCCGAGAATGCCACTTTTACATCATACCTTCTGGCCACATTTTTCAAATTGTGCAACAATCTATGTATATACGGTAACACAAATGGTCTTTTGGCATCTCGCTGGCTGGCCCCAGCCTGATTGTGCCGGTCACCGCGAAACTGTCTCAGCTTCTTTAAAAATTTATCATATCCTCTTGCAGTAACCAGGTTGGGAAATCCTGCGTTTGTTAACCTTAAAGTCTGCTCTTGGAAACTAGTCGTCATGCTGTGAAAGCATAATTTCAACAATTCTGAGCCCGCGTTAGAAAGTGCAATGCTATCTTTCACTAGCTTGGAATGGTCGACATGTAGCCAGGTACCAGCTTAACACTCACCAGCACACATGAAGTGTGCAGAACATCAAGGTAAGGTCCAGAAACCACAGCTCTTTTTCTTGGGATATTTGCTCCAAGGTGAACCTGAGATAAAGGCCTTGCTCCTTAAACAACTTGAGAAGATGTACAGGTCCCGAACTATCACAACCTTTATAAAAGACCAGAAAATCATCGACATAGCAAAAATTTTCCCCCTGCCCATGCACATTCTGGACAATTATTCTATCTACCTTACTCAAGAAAATATTGCTTAGCACAAGGCCAGTCTTCGAACCACTACATATTCGAGACTTTAGAACACATACCGCACTGCGCTACTCTAGAAGCATGCTCTTCAAATGAATGCTATTCAATAACATGCTCTTCAAGTCAATTTCAGAAAAGGATTCATGCAAAATTATCTCTGGTTATTTGCAAAAGCATCTGTCTACTTCGCATCTTGAAGATTCATTTCTTGTACTCAATTCGCAGTGTGGTTGAGTATCTTAAGAATGACAATCCAGCGGATTGTCTTGTGATTAGCGTCGTTGTAGAACTATTTTATTCTATCCCGTATGAAGATCTTGTGAAAAGCTTATGAATGTGTATATCGGAGCACAACAATGAGCTTGTGTTTAGGAACGGGTGTGTAATATAAGTCTTTTTTGGCACTTGCCTCCTTTTATTTGAAGTGAAGAGCATGTTTGTGGAGTATGGCAGTGCGGCATATGTTCAAAAGTCTGCTAAATGTACCGATTCGAAGGTTGCCTCTGTGCTAAGCAATATTCTCTTAAGCAGTGTGGATGGAATGATAGCCAAGAAATTGCATGGGCTCGGGAAAAATCTTTCGCTATGTCTATGATTTTCTGGTCTTTTACAAGGGTTGCGATAGTGTGGGACCTGTACATATTGTGAAGTTGTTTAAGGAGCAAGGCCTTTGTGTTAAGTTTACCTTGGAGAAAACGTCCCAACAAAGAGTTGCGGTTTCTGAACCTTACCTTGATGTTCTGCACACGCTATCCATGCTAGCGATATTCACTCAGGAGTGTTAAGCAGCTACATTACTGTTGGTCGAACGATTCTAAGCTAGTGAAAGATAGCATTGCGTCGTTAAGTATAGGCTCGGTATTGGTGAACCCGTGCTCTCACAGCGTGACAACTGATTTCCAAGAGAAGATTTTAAGGCTAATGAAAGCATGATTTCCAAACCATGCTATTGCAGGAGAGTGCGATAAATTGTTAAAGCTGAGTGTATAAGATTAGGCAAGTTGGTGCGACATGCTAAAGGTAAGAATGGCACAGCATCAAGAAACGAGGACAACAGGAGAGCGCACCCACGCACAAGTGCCAACCTTGGAGCGGATATAGAATCCAAGAGCGCGTACATGACATTCAGGGTTGGCAGCCAAGGATCGGGCTCGTTTCATCTTTTGCGTTCAAATCCGTGTTTCCTCGTTTCCTTCACTGTCAACGCTGAATGTCAAGAATGCGCTCTTGGATTCTGTATCTGCTCCAAGGCTGGCACTTGTGGATGGGTGTGCGGTCCTGCTGTCCTCGTTACTTGATGCTGCGCCATTCTTCCATTTAGCATATTAAAGCTTAAACCCCTTCGCATGGACTGGCACGATCTGACCGGGGCCAGCCAGTGATATACAAAAAGACTGACTGTCTTACTGTACATACATAGATTGTCGAAAAATTTAAAAACTGTGGCCAGAAGGTATGCCGAAAAAATGGTGTTGTCGCCCCTAATAAGTTGTCTACAATCTGGAAAATTGTTCATAATTTTGTGAATTTCGTTAGGTTAAAGCACATGTGTCGAGTGAAACGTGGCAACATATATGTGCCTTGTAAAATGTGTGTGGTGTGTCGGATACCATTATCATGTTGTAGGGTTTATTTTGGTAAAACTGGAATGTGTATCAATGTAAGACTGCAGGAGCACAAGAGGTATATGGATATTGGTAGGGGTTTAACTTATTTGCACATTGCAAGGAATGTGAAGCCTGCGAGCCATTCCTTTCCGCAATACGTATTTTGTGCGCTGCGTTTAGAGCAGATTAACTTGAAAATTATTGAGGCTAGACACATCTTATGACTCGGTGACGAAAGTGTGAGTGTACTGCCCATAGCGTTAACACGCAGCGGGTTGGACTGTCTAGATGAGAGGAATGTTAAGGGCAACATTTTGCTTATGTTGAGATGTAGCTTATGTGTTTTGTGTAGTTAGTGGTGCTTGGCTTTTCTATATACTCCTTGTTCACTTCAATAAACTTCAGTTGTGAGTCAGTGCCCCTTTTGTTTCCTTTCTCGTCCCTGTCTCGTGCTGATAGATTCAATACTTGTAGAGTAGATTCATTGAATTGTGTACTTGCAGAGGCTTGTGAAAAAAATACCAGAGGAATTTTCGTTCCTTTATGCAGAACAGAAGGTTGAGTTTTTTTACTTAAATGTTTGCAACATGAAATTCCATTCGGAATGGTAACACCCAATAAATTGTACATTTTATGTGCAAGGTTGCCGATGACTGCATGAAACTGAAAACATTCGTCCAGGTTATCTAGCTAGCGTCCTTCTTCCTTGCGCCACATTTTCTCAAATAATACTTTGTCAGATTTATTTCAATCAGAATTTCCAAGAACATATTAATTACACCAAATTTGGTGATTGATGTAGACATAATTCAAAGCATGATAGATAGATAGATTGATACATAGATAGATAGATAGATCTTTATTTCAGACAACAAGGTCTCGGATACAGGGGCAAAAGGCAGATGCACTCTGCCTGATGGGGCCCAAGCACCAGATACAATGCTCAGGACAAGCGGCAAAAACTAGGTAAAACTAGGAGGAAGGTGCATACTCTTGCAATGACATAATTATAAAGTAAATATTTACAAGGCACATCACAATAAGAAAACACGAAAATTCACAGAGCTGACGGAAAACAGGGACATCAAGAATTTCTGCGTGAACAACCCTTTAATTATTCGGACGAGAAAGGAGGTAAGCTTTAGCATTTCTATTGAAGGACTTTTGGGAAACAGATTTCTGAATAATTTCTATGGCCTGTGTATGTTTATTTAGAAGACTGGGAATTAAATATGAAAGCATTTCGGTTCCATAGTTAGTCCTTACGGATGGTACTCTGTAACTGACGTGTCTTAGTTTATAAGGCACGTCACTACTAGAGTTTAATTGAACATATTTAGTGGGATGATGTTTCAAATCGTTAAACACATAAGAAAGCAGTTTCAACTCAAATAATTCACTGACATTTAGAATAGACTACTTAGAGAAGTACAAACCTGTATGATCATTGTATGCAAGGTTTTCTACGTATCGTATTGCTTTCTTCTGTAATGTTATCAGCCTCGTGAGGTTAGTTTTCTTTTAGATCCCCAAACAAGTAAACAATAATGAAGATGTGATTGAATCAGGATATAATATAATTGCCACTTCAGCCATTTCGGAACAAGGTCTCGAAGTTTATGCAATACACATAATGACCTTGATATGCTGGCAGGAATCTTATCAATACGCAGGGTCCAACTCTAGTGTTCTTCAAAGATTATGCCTAAAAATTTGTACGAAGAAACACGCTCAATTACGCTACTTTTGAATGTAAGCTTAATTTCACTGTTATCAGGCTTGTTATGTGCCTTAAATACAATAAGCTTTGTTTTATTAACATTTAACTCTAGTTTATTTATATTCAACCCTAAAGACAATTCTTGTAACCATGCATTTGCCTCAGCCTGAATATTACTAAGATGCATGCCAGAAAAAAATACACTGGTATCATCTGCATATAAAATTATTGTGGGAGTTCGAGGGATGGCTATTATATCATTGATATAAAGAATGAAAAATATTGGACCCAAAATAGACCCTTGTGGAACACCGTATATTAATTGGCCATGTTGTGTTTGGTGACCATTCAAACATGTATACTGCACGCGACCGGAAAGAAGTACGGATCAGATTTAAGGCAACTCCTCGAATGCCATAAAACGGCAGCTTAAAAAATAAAATGTCACGTTTAACTGAATCAAATGCCTTCCTGAACTCTAAAAAAAGTCCAACTGTGAATTGTTTGTCATCCATATTAGAAAATATTTTTTTCCTTTATACCAAGCAATGCCATTTCTGTTGACTTCTCACGAAATCCAAACTGTTCGTTAACAAAAATTTGTCTGTCGTGAAAGAACTTACACAGTCTGATTTTGATCAAATATTCCAGTAGTTTAGAAAACAAAGGGAGTACAGATATAGGTCTGTAGTTGTTTATATTGTCCTTAGGGCCACCTTTGTGCAAAACAACCACTCTGGCAATTTTCATACCATCTGGAAAAATACCTTGAGCTAACGCGTTGTTACATATATGCTGCAAGGGCTAGCTAATTAGATCGGCAACAGCAGTAATAGGCTCGGCCTTAATTTCATCTGCGCCTGCCGCAGTGGATTTGTCTAGGCTTCTAAGGAATGTGAATACTTCATGTTCACTGCAATGATTCAAGAATATGGAACTACCAATTGGAGAGGCAATATATTGAGCAATTTCATGATTTCTATCCTGCTTCTGAGATGATTCGCCAGAGGATAGGAAATGAGCATTAAACTTGTCTGCCAAAGCAGCGCCACTGTATTCAACACCATTGAATGTTAATGTGCTGGGAATATGGGTCCTCGCCCTTCCCATGAGGTCGCTCAAACAATCCCATATTTTCTTAGGGCAATTGGAGACTGCTGAAAATTTATTCTGATAATACTGTTTCTTAGCTTTTTTAATATCAGAGCCTAACTTATTTCTAAGTTTTTTATATTCCTTAAGTATGACTGGATCTTTTGATTGGATGAATTTGTCAAAAAGCCTGTCACGGGTTTGAATTCGTCGATATAACTCTCTCGTAACCCACGGCGTTCGAGACTTTTTGTGAGTTTTTCCCACTGTCAAAGGAAATGCGGTGTCATATTTGCTTTTTACTAACTGAAGAAAGATATTGTACGCTATACTAGGATTTGACTCATTGTAAACTTCGCTCCAGGGAGTGCTTTCCATCATGGATCTAAACCTAGCTAAGTTTTCTTGATTGAAACTGCGATATACTATCTGTGGAGGTGGTACTTGCTTCCTTTTTCTTATCGCTCGAGGAAAAACAAAACAAAATATAGGCAGATGGTCGCTCAAATCAAATGTAAGCACACCTGATAGCACACTTGATAACTCATGATTTGTAACACGTAAATCTTATAATGAGTCCCTCTCTAAGGTTATTCTTGTTGGTGACTGAATAAAATTGGTGCAGAGAAATGCATCAATGGCTTCACGAAAGAGACGTCGCGAGGAGCTATTTGTCAAAAGATCAATGTTAAAGTCTCCAACCAAAACAACAGGGATATTTATGATACAAGCATGTTCAAGAAGATCACGCACAAATTTGATAAATTCGGCACTTTCACTAGATGGGGGTCGATAAATACAAGCGATCAGTGTTCCATGACACTTTATAGCAACCGATTCGTAGTTGGCATCGACAAGAGAAAAATCTGATAAAACTTCATAGTCAAGGTTTTCTTTAACATACAATGCGACGCCACCTCCTCTACGGTTTTCTCTGAACAGGCCTTCATACTTGTAGCCACGAAAGAAGATAACATCATTTTGATTTGTGAGCCATGTTTCAGTGTACGCTAGTATATCAAATCTATGATTCAGGGAATCCAAAGCTGATTGCATTTCAAAGTGCTTATTTTTTAGACTTCTAATATTCACATGAAAGACTGACATCCTGTCATTTTCATGAACCAGACAACTGCGCACCGTAGAGTTAAAAGATAAAGCGTCGTAGTTAGGGGCTTTGTTTGTGATGCCATAAAAGAAAAATGATAAAAGAAAAAACTGATTAGTAAGACGAAGTAGAGGCGGTGCCTGCTTAGATGATATTTTCCAGGTCAGCAACACACGCGATCCGTACTGCCGTTTCACCCTGGCACTTGCGCACAAAAAGCTTTCCATTGCTGTGCCAAGCATATTCGTACTGCTTTTCTGTGGCTCTTGTCTTCATCATCCACATGAGCCTTTTGTTCTGCGCTGTTAAATTGTCAAGAAAGTACACTGTGGATTCAGCTTCCCGCATACTTTGCTTCTTTGCCATCCATTGGTCCTTCGTTACACGTGAGAAAAAGCGAACCAGAACTGCCGGGGTTTTGCAACGTTTAGCGGGCAGTCTATGAAGGCCTTCAACGTCGTGCTCAGTCAACTGAGGAACCTCTAGGTCCTGGGCTATAGCATTGATTTTTTGGAACAAGTTTTCATTTTTGGTTTGTGCAAGTCCATGTACTTCCAAGTTATTCCGCCTGCTGTATTGTTCCAGACTGTTTATTTGCTGTTGTAGTTCGCAGATTTCCGGGTTAGTGTTCTCTGACTGAATCTGTGCCTCAATCTTTTCAAACCTTTTTTATAAAGTGACAATCTCAGTCGACTGAAGCTGCATTTTGGCCAGCACTTCATCATACTGATCTGAAAGATGCTGAACAGACTTTTCCATACTTTCCACTGTCTCTTTGACCTGGAAAAGGATATCTAACTTCTGTTTGATTTCCGGTAGTTCACAGAGCTTTTTGTTGATTTCCAATAGCATCCTTTCTGTCAGAGACTGCTCATTCTGTACCTTTGTTACAATTTTGGAGCCTCGAGCAGCTGAAACTACGCATGTTTGACACTTACAATGTTTTTATCGATATCTGTCATTGCTTTATGGGCAGTTTTCGTCGTATTAGAACAAGCGCCTAAGTGGTAACCGTATCGGCATTCTGAGCAGGTAAGGGACGAGCCCTCTGCTGGAAGTGACTGATTACAAACCAGGCATATATCACAAACAGGATCACCCATAGCACTCGCGATGGAAAAGCATGCGGCACAATAGAAAACAACTACAGCAACAGCACAGACTCAAGCGGCGGCGGCGTTTGGCAGAAGGTTTCTTATGACTTCAATAAGTGAAAGCACACCAACCTGCAAAGCGAAGGATTTTCAGTTACTCTTTGCCAATGTTGCTTCCGCCACCGCCGCTGAGCAAGTGTGGGGGGCACAGGTGAGCCTCGTCCTTTTATATGCACCTGGCTGGCGCTGCTTGTGTCGTTATCTTGCGGGGCCGATCGTCGTCGCTCTTGCCACTTTAGTTCACCAGGTGTATCGCTGTAAGCCTTGCCAAGAACTGCAAAGCGAAGGATTTTCAGTTACTCTTTGCCGATGTTGCTTCCGCCACCGCCGCTGAGCAAGTGTGGGGGGCACAGGTGAGCCTCGTCCTTTTATATGCTCCTGGCTGGCGCTGCTTGTGTCGTTATCTTGCGGGGCCGATCGTCGTCGCTCTTGCCACTTTAGTTCACCAGGTGTATCGCTGTAAGCCTGACCAAGAACTGCTAAGCGAAGGATTTTCAGTTACTCTTTGCCGATGTTGCTTTCGCCACCGCCGCTGAGCCTGGGGCAGTACAATGAGAAGTACATAGCGTATATTAAAATTAAATATGATCAGTCTAACATAAACAAAACTACTCTTTTTTAGAGAAAACATTTGCTACCGAAGTGCTGGAGTGACATGGCATGATGAAGACGTGGACAGTGTGCTGTATTCATGACGGCACGAGAACTTGCGTACAGTGCTTCAGGCAATTGTTGAGTACATTATTGCTGTGCTTCTGCTTATGTAACCAAATTATGTTTTTAATCTAAGAGTGTATCTGAAAACTTAAGCAAACATTGAGTAGTATTTAGATGTTCTTGCACCAGATACACTGTGAGAATTGGTTATTATTGATGTGTCTCACACGTAGCCCCCCTGTCTGCTGTATATAGCAAGCATGGCTTTCGAGCTGTGTGCCTCCGCTGTGTGACAAAAAATAGCCACTGGGCTGCTCCACGACGCGTGGAGCAGCCCAGTGTACCGCATTCAGGCTTCATGGAGTGGAGAATGATGGCAGTAAATAATTTAAGGGTAGAGAACACAGCAGAAATTACTGGACCAGGAAGCTGACAGAACAAACTGACCCTGAAGACATTCTTTGCAGAAAGGGTGCTATAAAGTTGCCTGTTATGCAATGCAAGATGGAGGTCGCACAGGACGGGTGTTAAATATGAGTTGATGCAGACACCTTCTGTCATTACGTAGTACTCACTGTAGAACTCGGGCAAGAAGCAAAGGTAACAGCTGAGAATGGCCAGACTTGTGCATTCCTCCGCAAGCAATCTGGAATTGCACTTCTTAGAAATCTTTTATACTTTCGCTTGTCGTATACATAATTGCTGCATGTGGCGAGGAGAAGTACATACCCTTGATGTCAAGTGACAGTGCACTCACAGGGCCGATAACAGCTCACTGAGGTGTTGGGATAGATCTACAGGGCACCTCATGAGAAATTCTTAGGTTTCAGAGCGCAGAGCCCTTGCAGAAATTCTCTCAAAGTTTGTTCCCACATTGACCTCTTCGTAATCAATGACCCTAAAAGGCGAGCCTTCATTTAGTGTGACAAAAAAGGCCTAGGATATGAGCCTTTTTGCTTCTCCATTAGTGCCGAAATGTTTGCTTGCGAGATCTTTAGCAGATATGGAATTATTTCACAAAATGTCAAGAAGACTGAAGCTGCGCCAAGCAGTACCAGTAAAAACGTGTCAAAGCTGTTCTAGCCCTTTGTAAGGCAAGGTATATTTTTTTCAAGAACTAAGAAAAATGTTGTGTTATCTGACTAAATGAAGCCAACAGAAATAGTTTGCACGAAATTTCAAGCCATAAGAACAAGTAGTTTATTCAGAAAAAGTGGGACAGATGTGTCCCACGGACACTCAATGAAATTACAGAAAGTGCGACGTATTTGTCCCATCGCCTCTCAAGGGCTTTCAGTTCACTTTCGACCAGCATGAAAAGGCCCAAAACATGTTGCGCAAAGTGGCACATTGCATGCAGAGCACAAAAAATTGGTGCGAGCTTCTTTCTTGGCACTGGAGCACCAGCGACATCGCCTCCTTTTCGCGACTTTCTGAGGGTGGTGTCCATCTCCCAGAAATCGGACTTCGTCCTGAACTCCTACCATTTTTTGGCCATTTTTGGTGCCTTTTTTGTTGGCTTTATAAGGCCGATTGTTAGAGCCTTTGAAGGTTTGGCCGTTTATCAGCTGGCGACCGAGGACAAGCCGGAACCACAGGTAGCTCATTTGATTGTCTTCTTTCATTTGGAGGAAAGCAATCACTACTGCTACATCCAGCAGAAAGTAGAAAATTCGGTACCAGGACTTTTTAGATCTTCTGTCTGCCGGATACGTATTTCTCCTCTGGTCAAACCTGTTGACTCCACCCATCCAGGTGTTGTAGTCTGAGATGGCCTTTGGGCATTGGACAGGCACGGACGAGCCATTGGCAAGCTTTCGAACAACGTCCGCAGTGTCGTTCGGGTGATGAAAGTTGGAAAGTGCGTGGACGTTTTTCGTATCCTTCCACTGGTAAGCCGTGATGCTTCCTTTTGTCCGCCATATATAGTCACCCTTTTGCAGCTTGTTATCATGTCTGATTTCTTCAGGGAGATTCTTGCGATTTGTTCGAACGGTCCCCACTGCCAGAATTTCCTTTTCTTTCAAGGCCTCCATTAGCCGTGTGGATGTAAAAAGGTTATCAAAATATAGTTGTGTACCAGGCTCCACACCATCAAGCAGGGAGAGCACAACATGTTCTCCGAGACCCATGCTGGCTGGGCGGTCAGCAGCTTTCCCTTCATAAACCTGAAAATCAATAAGGTATCCTGTCTGGGAGTCAGCGCGGCACCAAACCTTATATCCGCGTTTTATTGGCTTCATAGGGAGGTATTGCTTCAACGAAGACCGTCCTTTGAAGCGCATCATGCTCTCATCAATGGATTGATGGCTTGACGGAGTGTATTGCCTTTTGAAGCTGGCATTCAGCGCTTGTATGAGAGGGCGTACTCTCGACAGTCTGTCGTACCCGTCTTCCCCTTTCTTTTTTTCTTTGCTTAGGTCGTTGATATGTAAACAGTTCATAATGTTTTGGAAACGGCGGAAAGTCATGACCCTTGATATTTCGGGACAATTGAAGAAACTGTCGCTGCTCCAGTACAGATACATTTGATGCCTTGGATTCGTGCTCATCAGCAGCAGAATGCCGAAATATGCGCGAAGTTCATCAATTGTCAGCTCTTTCCAGTGCTTGCGGTTTTTCTGCTTTGCAAACCGGTTTGCCTCTGTTACTAGTGTATGCATGACACTGTCGTCAAAATATAGAGCAAAAGCTTCACACGGCCTCGTCGGTGATTTTGATGAGAACTGTGGGTCCCAAATTTTCGGGTCGCGGACGGCGTGCTCCGGTTCGCTGCTACCCCAGACTCCAGGCTCCTCTTCGATTTCTTCTTCAGCAGAAACTGCAGGCGCTTTCGGTCGTTTCCTTGTCTTTATCGTGTAAGTAGCCTTGCGCTTTTTAGGTCTGCTTGTTGAAGCTGCTGCTCCATCGTCGCCGCTTTCGTCATCAGAGTCTGGCGGAGCGAGCTCTGGTACGAAGTCGACGTCTGTATCCCCATCCGAGTCACTCGACGTGGGGTCGTCCGGAAGGCTAAAATATAGATCAAGCGCTTCTGCTGCCGTCAGAAATCGATTATCTGCATTTCAAGAACAAACAAAATATAAAAGTTTGAGTAACGTATTCCTCAACACATTGCCCCGAAAATCGGGAAGTTAGTCCTAGCATAACTCATGCTGTTTTCTAAGGGTGGTCCTATTTATACAAGATTTTCAGGCTAAATATTGCTTGTATTCTTTAAAAAACGCGATTCATACAAGCTAGTGGGCTTTGTTTTGAAGCAGAGAAACGGAAATGCTCACCTGACATCTCGAATTATTCTCGTTTGGAGACACAACAAGAAAAAAATTCCTTCGCCTTCCCGAACGGAGACACAATTTTCCAAACAACGGACGCCTAGTACCACCTGTCGGAAAGCAGCAAAACTACTTTCAAAAGTAATTACAGTATTCACAGATAGATGGCAGCACAGTAAAAAATGGGATGCATGCTTCCCAATGCCTTTGAAGGGCCCTTTTCGGCGGCGTAAAAAGTGGGATGTATATGTCCCATTGCCTTATAAAGGACTAGAAACTGAAAGTCTCATGACTTCATCCTTCTTTTGCATCAGACGCATGAGGACACTTCGTCTTCCTGGGTCATCATTTTGAAATGGTTCACATGGCAACGGCCTGTGGTTAAACTTCTGCAAAGAGCCCTTTTTGGAAACTTGAACATCCGTTCCTCGTGAGGCACACTTAAGAGATATTGGAATGCTTTAGTGAGCTGCAACCGGTACGTGTGACTGCCTTTTCACTGACATCAGATATTAGTACATTTTCTTGCACATGCTGAGATAATAGAAAGTGTGTGAAAACATGCGGTTTGGGGGAAGTGTGCTTCCTGAGGCCGTACTCCAATTTTGTGTTACAATAAAAAGCGCCATGATATGCCGCAACGGGTACACCTGATTGGTTGAAACGTCGGAAGCGGAAGTGGCGGTTCCGATGCACCGAAAAGGGCCGAAGAAACCGGACGTTGACGTCAAACATATAGCACATAGCGTACGCAGCAGATGCTCGACAGCCAACATGGCGCCGCGCACTGAAGTGGAGCTTCTCGCTTCGAAGTGTACTCGTCGTTGTTACTGCGTTTTTCGGCCTGTGAACTGGATACAAACTTTGTACGGGAGTTACGCTTCGTCTTGTCTTGCGTATAACAAATTGGATGGACGATAAATTCGGGAAGCGTCTGGCCTTTTTCAGATATTACCAATGTTCCTTGCTCCATAAGTTGTGCATTGAGTACTATGTACAGAAAGGCACCTGCATGAATTGTATCTGGTACCCATCCTGAGCTTTCTATTTGCAGAAAATGATAGACAACCGTAAAGACTTTCATGCGCACAGTCCCGCCCGGATAAGCGAATTTTGTTTGCTTCTGTCTAGAGCTGTAGACTTTATTGTTTACTGTTATGAGAAATGAATTTTGGGCAATAAATTATAATGGGTTGGTTCTCATTTAATGGCTTTTACAAGCTTCTACGAAAGCCGATTGCTCAGTAGCGGATGGTTGAATTGTATTTGTGAAATTTGGTGTTGTGTGACTACTAAATGAGGATTTTTTATGCTTTTCAGATAGATCTGACAGCAATATGCAGATGTACAATCTGTAGTTTGCCATGAAAATAAAACGTATGTGCATGTACTGACCCAAACACATGCCACTCTTTCATTCTAGGCTGCGTTCTTTGTACGTATGCAATACATAATATGCGTAAAGGAAAGCCTTGTACATAATACTTATTTCTTCGGCACCTGGACGGCTATATCTGCAGTGAACATTGTGGGCAGAAGCTATACGAAGACGCATGTTCATGTACTACAGAAAGTACATAATTACAATACAGATAACTTCCGCTCTAAATGAAATCACATCCCAGTGAACGGAGGACACATATTTCGGAATCTTTAATAAGAACAAAGCAGAAGCATTCGTTGTGGAGAAACGATTTTCTCGTGCATAGCATGGTGTACCTTTCCGTTACCAAGAATGTGACAGTCGTCATACGGAGTCTCTGTTTCTGACAATTAGTCCGTATCTCATGTTGCGGAAAACCCTCCGGCAACGCATAACCAGCGGGTTTCTCTGCACTGCGGAGCATTTTTTTACAGTGTAGCGGGGAAGCACCACCTCTTCTATTTCCTGCAGTCAGCACGTCTGACGGCATCGATCTCTCAAATGCAGTATGTGCCAACTATTAAAACAAGTCATTTAAATGGGGAGAATTAGCAGGAAGACTTGAGTATGGTCGTACTAGAAGAATTGGTGGAGGGAATCTGAGTGTCTTCTTAAGCTGAACGCTCTGCGCAGCCGCAAACATATTGCGTGCTTCGTGGTATAATTGCGACGCCGCACTGCACGGTAAACCCTGTTTGTGCCCTACATTATATACTATCAGCTAGGAGGTCAGCGTGAAAGTGAGACAATCTTCATAAGCTAGCAATTAACCTGTCTTTCACAAAGCGAAAAACAACCGTGCTTTAGTGGCTCCACTATTACTCTCTTCTAGGCAGGGTCCTGGACCCGTTAGGGCTCATGGTGGGCACTATGTGCTTCGCAGGCCATCGTCCGACCAAAGTGCGGCCGCCTGGTGGCATTCAGCGGCAGAAACTGCCATGGCGTGCTCCCGGTGTTCTGAGGACGCCGCTGCGCCCTTCTGGTTTGGATGACCCACACCAAGGAGCAACGGGAGTCCGGGAGGAAAGAATGCGCCGACTTACTGGGCTACACCGTCGCGAACAGCAGCGACCGTTTCGGCGGGGGCTTCTGAATGAAGTTCGCTCATATTATTGACTAGGCACATCTTCATCATATCAATGGAACCAACATAACCCGTCTAAAATACATTCCTTTGCTACATATATATTTTCTGCATTAAATGTTTTGTGACCATAGTGGTATTCGTGCTGCACGAATTTTAAAAGAAGGAAATAGAAAAGAATCAGAATATATAAAACAATACAAAGTAATATAAAGTTTATTGTGTCAGCAATAAAATTCCAATAAGGAAGGGCGTCAGGAAAAGAGACATGATCTCGCCAAAGCTATTCACCGCCTGTTTACAGGAAGTATTCCGAGACCTGAATTTGGAATAGTTGGGGATAAGAGGTAATAGGGAATACCTAAATAATCTGCTATTCGCTGGTGGCATTGCCTTGCTCAGTCACTGAAGAAATGAATTAAAAAGCATGATCACTGATTTAGATAGGCAGAGCAGAAGGCTGGCTCTAAAGGTTAATATTCAGAAAACCAAAGTAATGTTCAACACTCTAGCAAGGGAGCAGCAGTTCACAGTTGGCAGCGAGGTGCTGGAAGTGGTAAGGGAATACGTTTACTTAGGGCAGGTAGTGACAGCTGATCCGGATCATGAGAGGGAAACAGCTAGGAGGATAAGATTGGGGTGAAGCGCATATAGTAGGTTCTCTCAGATCATGAATTGCTGTTTACGAATATCACTCAAGAGAAAACTGTATACCAGCTGCATTTTAGCAGTACTCACCTACAGGGAAGAAACGTGGAGGCTAACGAAAAGTGTTCAGCTTAAGTTAAGAACAGCGCAGCAAGCCACGGAAAGAAAAATGACAGGTGTGACGGTGAGAGACGGGAAGCGGGCATAGTGGGGAGGGAACAAACGCGGGTTAATGACATCCTAGTCGTAATGTAGAGGAAGACGTGGGATTGGGCGGGGCATGTAATGCAAAAGCAAGATAACCACTTGTCGTTAAGGATAACGGATTGGATTCCAAGAGAATGTAAGCGTAGCAGGGGGCGGGAGAAGTTTAAGAGGGCGGATGAGATTAAGAAGTTTGCAGGCATAGGGTGAATGGGGCTGGCGAAAGGCAGGTTAATTAGACAGACATGGGAGGGGCCTTTTCCCTGCATTGGGACACACTGACGAGCTTACAGAGGTCGAGGACATCTTCGATATAGGCAATGGGCATTCGTTAAAACGATCGCTGCACAACCAGTGCCATCAAGGCAGCGAGGTCAGAGAACTTAGAAGGATTGCTCCGTTGTTGCAGATGGCACGAAACCATTCCGTGAGGCTGAGAGCAGGGCACCAAAAAGCGGATCGATTGTAATATTGGCGGCATTTCGTGATCTGGACGAGTTTAATAGCTTTTTTTCGAGGTGCAAACGTGAAAAACAGCAAGCTCTTGCTTGAAGCCGGTAACGTGCATAACGTGAAAATCTCATGCAATCAAACGGCTCCTAAATAACAGGAAAATGTGCGGCGCAAGCGCAAATCAACGGGGAGTGGATGAGCGTGGAGATTAACGTAAGTTAATTCTTTATAACGTTTGTATTTTTCTAGCTTGCACGTTTTATTTCTCTTTGAAATTAAGAACAACAGCAGAAATGTCGCGGCGCATTGTGACTGCCTTGCCATTGTCGCCCGCAAGTGCAAAACACGGCGGGAGAAAAGGGACCAACGCGGGACGATCCTGGGGCATTCCGTCAGGAAGAAAAGTTTACCCAAAGCATTCGACGGTTGGTGCACCCTGCATGGAGACAAATGAAATTTTGCACAATATGGCTGTTTTTCTGGGTAATTAAACGTTGATACATTTTCACAGGCTCCAAGAAATAATATTTTAAGGCGTGTATGGCTAGCTTGCCAATGTTCCTAACGCTCTTTTCTGTTTTATAATTTCTCAGTACGTGCCCAAACTTTTCCTGTCACGCATGTACTGCAATTTCTTGAAGGCATCGGATGCCCTCTAGCAGACAAGCTTCGTGCAGAAGGAGGCACCACCGCAGAATCGACTTCCGCACATGCTGCATAGTGCGCTGATCAGCCTCTAGAGCTTTTTCACTGGGGAAGGGGCTGAGGAAGTTTCACAGTTACACTGTCAAAGCTTGCGCTTACAGAAAATTAGTTCTGGAAGCAGTTTGTCTCCCACAAAAATTTCTGCATCGTTATTAGAAATCTTCGTTACCTCAGTTCAACATTTTAGTTATCCAAAAGAAAAGAGCAGCCAAAGGCATAACTATGGCCAGCGACTTCCGGTGCGGTGGCACGGGATGCCATGTACCCCCCCCCCCCCCAACACCACCACGCAGCACCGTTCACCATATACCCCGGTGCTACACTCTATCTAAACCCCCCTCCCGTTTCTCCCCCTTTTACACGCAGCGCTGCACGTGGTGCGCTCCGTGTCCCTGTGGTGACTACTCTGAGAGCAACCATCATGTTGAGAGAGACGCAATAATCTTGTGTAATAGTCCACCTTCTCCATACCTCAACCCACTTATGTGCTGAGACACGGAAAAAGACTTGTACGCATCACTGCGACGTAATTACATTGATGCTTTGTCGGCTCGGACATTACATAACAGAAGCCAATGGAGCAAATAGAGATCCCCAAGAATTACTGCAGCAAAGTTAAGTCACCTTTATTGTTAGTGGTAGATGAAGAGGGAGGAAGACTGTATTCGACACAGCAGAAAACAAAGTGAACTAGGGAGGCTCCATCTAACTCGTGCACTTTAATTTATGCTGTATTCATAGTTTTATTCGTAACAGAAAATTATTTTCCCATGTAGACCTCTATGAAAGTAAACTAAAGATGGCGTTGTAAAACCATTAAAGTTATCTATTCCAAATAACTGTTTATAATATATGAAATTGAGAAATCACATAAATGTTTTGGAAGAAGAATAAAAACAACTGATTAACCGAACAGGTAGAAAGCATCTTTGGATAACGTTTAATTGCAATGAGGAACACCGTAAGTTTAGCCACCGCTGATAGTGTCATGTATGTACTTGCTTGCTCAGGCACACAGGATTCTCACATGCTGCTAGGCACAGCTCTATGTTCGAGTGAAACATATAGTAAAAGACACTCCATTCAGAGGGTCGGCAGTGCAGTACGGGATCGCAAAGGAGCCAACAGATTGTGTGGCACTTAAGCGTCAACACAATGTAAAGGTTAACCAATTCGGCCTTGTTCTGTGGCCTGAAGAGCCATGGCTCCATGTAGTACTGATGGAATATTCAGGTAAGTGGCCTAATGAAGACATTGCCTCCTTATGGAACAAAATGTTAAACTTCCAGGAATAATGATGGCGAAGTAATTCTCCTAGAAATAAAGTGTCCATTCAGTCGACGCCAACAAAAAGGGACAGCCAAGTCCTTGCTTAAGTATTTAGTTGGAAAACAAGAGCTGCAGCTAAAAAAGCCATCAGTATTACTCATAAATTCAAGTGTGCCCGCACGTCTTGGGCCTTCATATGGGCCACTTTGTTAATAATGATGCAGAGTCAGTGACATTTCCTGTCTCGGTAGCGGTGCCAAAACTCGGAAGGTTTCATTTTGAAAATTACGAATGTGGGACAGTGACAAGGTGCGTATATAAGCAGGAAAGTGTAAAGATGCACTAAATTGTCTTACAAGCAATATTTGTTTGACCAATGCACTCCCAATCCTCAACGGCACAATAAAGCTTGAATTGCAGCTATTATTTTACGTCTTTTATTAATGTGATAATATAGAACTCTTCGTATTTATAATGACTGCTAGCACATGAAAGACTTCATCTTCATATTGTCACGTAGTGGTGACGGCAGTCGAAGCAGCGATGAAGACGGACGAAAGGGTCTTCTAAAAGAACTGTTTATTGGGCTGACTTGCACCCAAAATGGACTGAATCACTCGGCGGCGGCGAAGCGACAAGCGTGCTCGGCGGCCGTCGAACAGAATGCCCGCCGCTGTCGGCCGTGCTCAATTTAAAGCTGATAGCGAACATTCGAGATAAAGGGCGCAAAGTTACTAGAACATTCCGGAACAACGTAGAATCAGCTTTGCCTGGCTGCGATCAATCGAGATAAATCTAGTCGCGTGTTGCGTCGCAAACAAAGCGATAAGGTGGTGTCGCGGCAGATTTGAAAAACGAACAAACACTGCAAATATTGGCGGCAATACTCCCCTCTCAAAGAAGCATCGACCCGATGCATTAAAACAAATAATGCGACTAGTAAGGGAAAAAAACAGATCTTGCGAAAATAGAGCATGGAAATGCAGCGGCCTTTAGCGCGCATAATACGGCTTCAGACGGACTACATGGACAACTTCTGGTCGTACGCGGCGTCGCTGGGATGCAGTCATTGCGTCAGGGATGACTTCGAAATCCAGTTCACCCAGCCGACGAAGAACCTTGTACGGGCCGAAATAGCGGCGCAAAAGCTTTTCACTCAATCCACGGCGGCGAATGGGCGTCCACACCCAGACTTGGTCTCCTGGCTTGTATTCCGTGTTGCGTCTTCGTAGGTTGTAGCGTCTGGCGTCGGACCGCTGCTGATCTTTGATCCGTAATCGGGCAAGCCTTCGAGCTTCTTCTGCGCGTTGAAGGTAGGCGGCAACGTCGACGTTCTCTTCTTCTGTAACGTTGGGCAGCATGGCGTCTAGCGTGGTCGTGGCATCCCTGCCATGGACGAGCCTAAAAGGCGTCATCTGGGTGGTCTCCTGCACTGCGGTGTTGTAGGCGAAGACGACGTAAGGCAGGATGACATCCAAGGTTTTATGTTCGGCATCGACATACATAGCGAGCATATCGGCGATGGTTTTGTTCAGGCGCTCGGTCAGTCCGTTGGTCTGCGGATGGTATGCAGTTGTCCTCCGGTGGCTGGTTTGGCTGTAGCGCAGGATGGCTTGCGTGAGTTCCGCCGTAAATGCTGTTCCTCTGTCCGTGATGAGCACATCGGGGGCGCCGTGTCGAAGAAGAATGCACTCCACGAAAAATTTGGCCACTTCTGCTGCTGTTCCGTTCGGTAGGGCTTTCGCCTCGGCGTAGCGGGTCAGGTAGTCGGTCGCTATGATGATCCACTTATTTCCAGATGTTGACGTTGGAAAAGGGCCAAACAAGTCCATGCCAATCTGCTGAAAGGGTCTTGAGGGAGGTTCAATGGGGTTCAGAAATCCTGCTGGTCGTGTGGGAGGAGTCTTTCGCCGCTGACAATCTCGGCATGTTTTCACATAGTGTGCGACATCGGCAGACAGTCGGGGCCAGTAATACTTGTCTTGAATGCGGCGGAGGGTGCGAGTAAACCCGAGATGTCCAGCTGTCGGCTCGTCGTGTGAAGCCTGTAGAACTTCTTCGCGGAGACAAGTAGGTACAACAAGGAGGTAGGCTGTTTTGTTCGCTGTAAAGTTCTTCTTCACAAGGACCTCATTCTGCACACAGAAAGAAGACAGTCCTCGCTTGAATGAAGCGGGGGGTGAAGAAACCTTGCCTTCCAGGTACTCAATGAGGCCTTTTAGGTTGGGGTCCGAGCGTTGCTGCTGAGCAAAAGAGCTTGCGCTGATGGGTCCCAGGAAGGCGTCCTCATCGTCGTCCAGCGGCGGTGCATCTACAGGGGCTCGTGAGAGGCAATCGGCGTCAGTGTGCTTGCGTCCGGACTTGTAAACGACGGTGACGTCAAACTCCTGGAGACGCATACTCCATCGAGCGAGTCGGCCAGAGGGATCCTTCAAATTGGCAAGCCAGCAGAGCGCGTGGTGGTCGCTGACCACCTTGAACGGCCGTCCGTAGAGGTAGGGGCGGAATTTCGACGTAGCCCAGATGATGGCAAGGCACTCCTTCTCAGTGGTCGAATAGTTAGCCTCGGCCTTGGAAAGGGAACGGCTAGCGTATGCGATGACCTTCTCCTGCCCGTCACTTTTTTGAACGAGAACGGCGCCTAGTCCCACGCTGCTTGCGTCGGTATGAACTTCAGTATCGGCGTTTTCATCAAAATGCGCAAGGATCGGTGGGGACTGTAAACGACGCTGAAGTTCCTTGAAGGCTTCTGCTTGCGGCGCTTCCCATTTAAACGGCACGTCTGCCTTCGTCAGTTGGGTCAGGGGCTCGGCGATGCGCGAAAAGTTTTTCACAAATCGTCGGTAATATGCGCATAGTCCGAGAAATCTGCGCACTGCTTTCTTATCGGCCGGCGGTTGAAATTGTTCAATAGCAGCTGTTTTCTGCGGGTCTGCGCGTACTCCTTCCTTCCTAACGATGTGGCCTAGAAACAGCAGCTCTTTGTAGGCAAAGTGGCATTTCTCTGCTTTCAAGGTTAGGCCAGATGACTTGATTGCGTCTAGTACTGTTCGAAGTCTTTTGAGGTGCTCTTCAAAGTTCGAGGCGAAGACAACGACGTCATCTAAATATACCAGACAAATCTGCCACTTCAGGCCTGCCAGCACTGTATCCATTACTCGCTGAAACGTCGCTGGTGCGGAACAGAGACCAAATGGCATCACCTTGAACTCAAACAGCCCATCCGGAGTTATGAATGCTGTCTTCTCGCGATCTCTTTCGTCGACCTCAATTTGCCAGTAGCCGCTCTTGAGGTCCATCGATGAGAAATATTTGGCGTTGCAGAGGCGGTACAGTGTGTCGTCGATGCGGGGGAGGGTTTAGACGTCCTTCTTTGTTATCTTGTTCAAGCGGCGGTAATCCACGCAGAATCGAAGTGCGCCGTCTTTCTTTCTCACTAGAACAACCGGTGCCGCCCATGGGCTGTTTGAAGGCTGGATGACGTCGTCGCGAAGCATTTCTTCGACTTGGTCCCGGATGGCTTGTCGTTCTCGCGGAGACACACGGTAGGGGCTTTGACGGAGAGGTCGGACGTGTTGATCCGTTATAATGCGATGCTTGGCAATTGGCGTCTGTCGCACCTTCGGCGATGTCGAAAAGCACTCACTGTAGTTTTGAAGTAGATTGCGGATCTGGTCTTGTCTGTTCCGGTGCAGGGCTGGGTTGATGTCGAAAGTGGGCGAGTTCTCTTGGTCAGGCGGATCTTCTGCGGAGGGGTCGGAGAGGGCGAAGGAATCTCGTACGTCAGATATTTCGTCGTAGAAAACAATCGTCGTTCCTCTGTTAATATGCCGGTATTCTTCGCTGAAGTTAGTCAGCAGTACTTCGGCCTGGCCATTGCGGAAATGTGCGATGCCTCTTGCGATGCTGATTCCTCGGTCTAGTAGCAACTGCATGTTCCCCTCGATGATGGCTTCAGTGCTTATGGCTTTCGTGGCGCCTACGGTCACAATAACGCTTGAACGAGGTGGGACGCTCACTTCTTCCTCCAGGACACTTAGGGCAACGTGATTTCCCGAGTTTTCATCGAAGCGATGGCTTCGTCCTTCGAAAGCGTGATCAGCTTGGATCGCAGAACGATGATCGCCTGATGCTCATTAAGGAAATACATACCCAAGATCACTTCGCGGGAGCATGGCGGTAGCACAACAAAGGTCGCAGGATAGGTATGTCCTTTGACAGTCACTCGCGCTGTGCATCGTCCTGATGGCGTAATGAGGTGGCCCCCAGCGGTGCGAATTTGTGGGCCGTCCCAAGCCGTTGTGACTTTTCTGAGCTGCGCAGCGAATGTTCCATTCATCACCGAGTAATCGGCTCCTGTGTCGACTAGAGCGGTAACTTTCCGGCCGTCGATAGTCACTTCTAGGTCGGAGGTCCTGGCTCTTGCATTGCATGTCGCTCTCGGCGTCGGGGCACGGCTTCATCGCGTATGCGAGTCACGGGTTGGGCGTGTGGTCGAAGCTCCTCTGGGTGGCGGCGTCGATTTCAAGGTAGCTTGCGTCGTGGTCGAGGTTCTCATTGTGTGCGGCGTCGGTGCAGCGAGTATCGGTTCTTCATGCGGCGTCGCGGGTGCAGCGTCTTCATGGGGCGTGGTCGGTGGAGGATCTTCGCCGTTTAGCTCGTGAGCAACCTCACCTCCAGAGGTTGCTGCCTTTAGTTTCCCCTACGGGGGCTGGGCGACCTTCCTCGTACCGCGGCTGCGTAGCTGCGGCGTGGCGACGCAAAGCGCGAGGTTGACGGCGATGGCGAGCGCGAAAAGCGGTTCGGCGTGTACTCTTCTCGACGCAGGTACTCGTCGATTTCGTGCGGACGTTGTCCGAAGCGTGGTCGTGGGGCGTTAACGGCAAATCCTTGAAGACCGATACGTCGGTACGGGCAGTGACGAAGAATATGGCCGGCCTCACCGCAATGGAAGCACAACGGCCTGTTGTCGGAAGTCCTCCAGGCGTCGCATTTCCTGGGGCTTGAGCGTCGGTCATAGGCTGGGCGGGGGGGGGGGGGGGGCTGGGAGGCGGCGTTGTGGAACGATTGGCTCATATCGGGGAGGACGTGGGGGTTGTCGCTGGGGCTGAGCAGTACTTACTGCAGCGGCGTAGTTCATGGCCTGGGGTTCTGTGGCCGTCGGGGTGCCAAGTGCCTGTTGCACTTCTTCCCGTACCACATCCATCAGGGTCGCTGCTTGTGGCTGTGGGGAAGATGGCAGTAATCGGCGTAGCTCCTCTCGTAAGATTTCGCGGATAACTTCGTGCAAGCTGTCGCTGGTGGTGGCCGGCGTGTCCGAACGGATTGCACAGGCAGAGGAAGGGCGATTGTACTGCCGAGCTCGAACGTCGAGGGTATTCTCAATCGTGCAGGCTTCTTGCATAAACTCCTCGACTGTTTTTGGCGGCTGGCGGACGAGGCTTGCAAAGAGTTGTTCTTTTACGCCGCGCATTAAAAACTGAACTTTCTTTTCCTCGGTCATCCCGGGATCGGCGCGGCGAAATAGGCGCTTCATCTCCTCGACGTAACTGCGGACGGGCTCATTCGGAACCTGGATCCTGGACTCGAGGAGTCGTTCGGCTCTTTCTTTCCTCACGACACTGGTGAATACCTTCAATAGTTCTCTCTTGAATAGCTCCCATGTCGTAAGGGACGACTCGTAGTTTTCGTACCAGGTGTGTGCGGAGCCATCCAATGAGAAAAAAACGTGTCCAATCTTTGCCGCATCATCCCACTTGTTGAATGACGCCACGCGCTCAAATTGGTCCAACCATTCTTCAGGGTCTTCACCTAGGGATCCATTGAAAGTTGGCGGCACCGGCGGCTGCTGCAGTATGATCGGTGTCGACATCTTTGGCGAGGTTGCAGTGCTGGTAGCAGCGTCTTTTCGCTGTCTGGTGCGGTCCGGCAGTTTCCCGAACTCAGGCTCCTCTCCCTGGAGACGTCGGCTGGCTCGCTGAGCTGCTTGTTCGTCCTCGGGTGTGAAGCGCTTAGGGCTGGGTTCACGACTTGAAGGGGGCGTCCGGAACATGGAAGTTACCCAGCACCTCCACCAGATGTCACGTAGTGGTGACGGCAGTCGAAGCAGCGATGAAGACGGACGAAAGGGTGTTCTAAAAGAACTGTTTATTGGGCTGACTTGCACCCAAAATGGACTGAATCACTCGGCGGCGGCGAAGCGACAAGCGTGCTCGGCGGTCGTGGAACAGAATGCCCGCCGCTGTCGGCCGTGCTCAATTTAAAGCTGATAGCGAACATTCGAGATAAAGGGCGCAAAGTTACTAGAACATTTCGGAACAACGTAGAATCAGCTTTGCCTGGCTGCGATCAATCGAGATAAATCTAGTCGCGTGTTGCGTCGCAAACAAAGCGATAAGATGGTGTCGCGGCAGATTTGAAAAACGAACAAACACTGCAAATATTGGCGGCAATATGATGTCAGCTTCTCTGGGATTTTACGAGCAATGACGGTAAATATTTTCAACCACCGAATAACCCATTTTACATGTATCCTCACAAAAGCGGGTACCTATAGTTCACTTCTGATTCAGTAAACCGGGGACTCGTAGCAAGCAGACATTACTAGGGTAGCATGTTGAGCACCAACACCTGTGAGAATTCTAGGGAGGCCTTGATCTTCCAGGACAATGTGTCCTGATTCAAGTAAATTTTTAACTCAGAATCAATGATTATTGTGGAATTCGTTCTTGGGTCCCTAAAATCCTTTGATAAAATAGTCACAAGATGTTTAGGAGCAATGCCAACAAGATACTTTACCGTGTGGCTTCCTTTATAGTGGGAATACAATAAGTTTTGTTTTTCAACTGCCCGTGACACTTAAGTTTCCAATTTCGTGCCGACTATATCTCTGCAGTTAAGGTACTGTTGCCTGGGCTTGGTGGCAGTGAACTACGGACAGCATACGTGGTGGCCAGTAAAGCAAGGTTTTGGTTGCTGCATGAAAGTTGACAAGCAGTCCTACAAAGATGCGGGCTCAAGTTCTTCTGTGTACATGGAACGGGACCCCAAGGACTGAAAATTGCAATGCATGCTTCAGCTTCATTAAAAACAAAACAAGCTTATCTTGCGTTCACAGTCCACCTTTCTTGGTACAATTGGCAGTAAGTTCAGCAATACGGGAAAGGTTGCGAATGTAACTGCCGTCATATCGTGGAATGGATCCTCATCATTGCAAAAAGCACTATACCCCTCGAAAAAGAGTTGCTTACACACTGGCCTAGTGCTCTTTTCACATAGGCCTGGATGACACGAGCTGCCAAGGAGTGAGGCACACACATCTGTGTGGCTGATGTATGAAGACACATTTCCAGCGCAATGTTCTGATATGAAGGTAAGTTTGTGCTGAAGGAAACACCGCTTTCTTCTGTAATTGTGGATGCCTGAAATGCAAAAATACACATAACACAAGTAACTTCAACGTTCAAATTCAAAATCTTTCCTTCACCCCCCAAAAATGTACATATGTCCACCCGATATGTCCAAGTTCTTCAGGAATCGCCACGGTGTCACAGTCTCCCACCTCTTTAAACCTTGGCGGCTGATTGTTCTCATATTACAGATCTGCAGTCATGTCTGCTGGCTCAGTATCTTCCCCAATGTCAGCAAGCTTTTCTTGTTCCAGTTTGCGCTAACACCTCATCAGCCCTCTGTACAGTCAAGCGTGAAATAATTTGAAAGAAAGTGCACGGAACTCAAGCTTGAAAGGATTTTAAAAAATGTGCGCGAGCTGCAAGCATGCGGCTCTTTAACGCTTTCGTGCTATATTTACGTTTGTGTGTGTGTGTGCGTGCGTGGGCGTGTGTGTGTGTGTGTGTGTGTGTGTGCGTGCGTGTGTGTGTGTGTGTGCATGCGTGCGTGCGTGTGCGTGAGCGTGTGTGTGTGTGTGTGTAAAAACTTTGATCTATTTTGCTTCCTCTTCCTTCATCATCACTCTTCTTAAGCAACACGTAGCTTAGCATTGCCGCACCACTGTCACATATATTAAGGAGCCTAAATTCAATTTTAAAGGAAAAAGGTTTGAAGAAGACGACGCGTATTAACAGAAGAATAAAGAAGAGGAAGACGCATTCGTTGAGATGGAGAGAGATGATTGGTGGCGAAGCATTCGGAGAGGTGGAGAGAGATGATTGGTGGAGAAGAGAAGAAGACGACGCCTACGCTTACGTGGACTAACACCGAGGCTATAAAAGGGCGAGTGAGAGCGAGGCACAAGGGGGAACAGCAGAGAAGCGGAGTCTCAGGCGGGTCAGGGACACTTTGGCTGGAAGAGAGCGACGCCGGGTACTGCTCCGGTGAGCTTGAGTTCTACGGCAACGCATCGTGGACTCCCTGCCGTGCCTGAGCCCATTCCGGGGAGTCAACAGAGGACGCTACCATCTGCTATGGCCAGGGGTATCTCCAGCGCTGTTGCCACCCATCCGGGTGGTGCCCCCAACGCCAACACCGGCATCATCTCCATGGGCGCTTGGACAGGGAGCTTGTACGACGCAGACGCAGCCAGCAACACCGCCAGCGACGCCAGCCCAAGCACGACGAACGCCGCCTCGACGCCGGATACTGGATCCATTCAACGCCGCAGCCACACCGAACCAAACGCGAGCACGAACGCCGAACGCTAGTAGTAGACGCTGATAGCAGTGTGCCGGGTCGTGTGTATTTATAGCCTTTGTGTGTTGTGTTAGTTTTGTTAGTTTCGTGTTATAGTGTGTGTGTGTCACGCAGGGTGTATTAAAGGTGCGTTTGTGTGGTTACACCCGTCGCCTAGTCCATTCTTTCGGTCCGAGTGTTCTCCGGGGACATCCGTGACAAAGATAAGTGGCGAGCAAGCCGGGATTCATTTCCTCTTTTTCTTTGTTGCTTTGTCTCGGATTTTTCCGATCTCTCGACGGCAGAAAGTATGGATTTGGCAAAAACGTTAGAACTGGCGCACAAGCTAGGGTTAAGCAAGGAAGAGGCGATGCGTCTCTATGACGAGGAGGGAAAGAGGAAGAAAGAGGAGGCAAGAAGGCATAGAGAGGAGGCAGATAGGCAGAGAGGAAATGGCGCAAGCACGCGCAGACGCTAGTGAAGCAGAAGAGCGAGAAGAGAAAAGAGCTCGCGAGGCAGAAAGAAGAGCTCGCGAGGCAGAATAACAGGAGAAAAGAAGGATAGAACGGGAGAAGGAGTTCTTTTTTTTTTGTGGAAACAGGCGTATGTCGAGAGAAGATATGAGGAGATCACGGACAATGATCAGCATTCCTTAGCGCGTACAGAATCTCCTAGACTGGCCACAGTTTGCCCAAGGAAGCTGATGGCTCCTTTTGATGACAAGAGAAATGATTTGGATGCATATCTGCAATTATTCGAGCGGATAGCTTTGGGGCAAGGCTGGGAGCGCAGTGAATGGGCCACGGCATTAAGCACGTGTTTACTCGGAGGGGCGCTGAATGTGTTTGGAAGGATGCCTGCTGCCGATTCCATTGACTACGAGAAAGTCAAAAAGGCACTCCTCCAAAGATGCAGGCTTACGGCAGAGGGTTTTCGTGAGAGATTTCGCACCACGAGACCTGAGGATTCGGAAAACGCTAAGCAGTTTTACAGCAGGCTATCCAACTATTTTGATAGTTGGCTTGATATGTCAAACACAGAAAAGAATTTTGAAGCTGTGCGTGACAAGCTGGTCACAGAGCAATTTTTAGCGCGTTGCAGCTCAAAGCTGGCGCTATTCCTGAAAGAAAGTTGTGTTTGCTGGAAGAGTTCGCCGACACTGCACACCAATTCCTCGAGGCTCAAGGGTCAAGAAATTTGAGTAAGGCAAAGGAGGAAACCTAAAAGACCTTAGAGACAGATGCGGCAAAACCAAGATCACATGGCGGTGCATCCAAGGCGCCAGTAAGGTGTTTTCTCTGCGGCAAGGTGGAAAACCGTGCAGCTGACTGTCGGACTAGTAGTGCTGCCCAAAAAACACAGGTTGTGTGTCAAGGTTGTAAGAGGAGGGGTCATACTCTGGATGAGTGCCGATAAAGAACGCAGGATCAAGCTGCATGCGTTGTCAACTCTAGGGTAGAACTTGTCACGCCATCCGAAGTTCCACAGCTGAAAGTAGTGCAAACGCCGCTGGAAAATGAGGCAGTGAGTAGAACACCCAAGTAGAAAGCAGCAATGCCGGTGGTGGTTGGGCAAATAGGAGACCGTCCTATGTTGGTGCTTAGAGACAGCGGAGCTAATAAAGTCTTGGTTCGTAGAAGCCTGGTGAAGGACGAGGATCTTACAGGGGAAGCGTCGGTCGTCACTCTGGTAGACAGCACAGTAAGGTGCCTTCCTGAAACCAGGATTCTAGTGTCCACGCCATATTATACTGGGCAGATAGTGGCAAAATGCGTAGACCAACCCATCTAAGATCTCATCTTAGGAAACATTACGGGTGCAAGAGGTGTCGAAGACCCCGATCCCGAGTGGAGGATTCTCGACGTTGAAGAACAACCAAAGGAGGAAAGGCCCGCGACAGCTCAGACGGGTGCAGTCAGCTTCTCGTCGGCAGTGGAGAGAAGAGCTCAAGCGACAGCCCGAGCAACGCAGCGTCCGCTCTCCACTCCTGTTACGATGTTCCTGAGCGTAACACCGGGCGAAATTGCAATTAGGCCAAAAGAAGACCCGAGCCTGAAGACCTGCTTCCAAAGAGTCAGGGAAAAGGTGAAAAGAAAAAAGAGTCAGACGTCATTCGAGTATCAATTGTTAAATGGTCTTTTGCACAGGGCATGCATATTTAGTTCAGGTGGTCGAAATTATTCCGGAGCCCTCCACTACGGCACCTATTCTTCCTTTCTTTCACTCCCTTCTTTATCCCTTCCCTTACGGCGCGGTTCAGGTGTCCAAAGATATATGAGACAGATACTGCGTCATTTCCTTTCCCAAAAACCAATTATTATTATTATTTTTATCAGGAAGGCGGGTCCAACAGCTGGTGTTACCAAGAGTTATGCGAGAGACCGTGCTACGCTTAGGACATGACGCCATTATGGCCGGACACCAGGGTGTTCAAAAAACGGTGTCTAGGATCACCGAGGAGTTCTTTTGGCCAGGTGTTCAGAGTGACGTTAAGCGCTTTGTTCGCTCATGTGATGTGTGCCAGCGCACAGTTCCGAAGGGAAGAGTTGGTCCTGTACCTCTGGGCAAGATGCCAGCCATCTACCTACCCTTTCAGCGAGTGGCGATTGACATTGTGGGGCCAATCTGTCTAGTATCCGCCAAAGGCAATAGATATGTGCTTACTCTGGTTGACGTGGCCACTCGTTGTCCTGACGCTATTCCACTGATAACTATTGACAGTATCCAAGCGGCGGAGGGTCTCGTGGAAATGTTTCGCGTTATGGGATCCCGAGGGAAGTTTTGAGTGACTGGGGATCGAATTTCACATCGGAGCTCATGAAAGAGGTACACCGCCTTTTGTCAGTAAGGCAATTACTGACAACGCCTTACTATCTCATGTGCATTGGGTTTGTAGAGCTGTTCAATGGCACCCTCAAAAATATGATCAAGAAAATGTGCCAGGAGATACCTACTGATTGGGATAGATATCACCCAGCTCTTTTGTTCGCTTGCCGCGAAGTACCACAAACGAGTCTTGGTTTCTCGCCCTTTGAGATGTTGTATGGTAGATCCGTTAGAGGTCCACTTACAATACTCAAGGAGCTGTGGGCTAATAAGGAGATTGCATCAGATCTCAAGATAACTTACACATACGTTCTAGAGTTGCGGGACAAGATGAAAGAAACATGCAGGCTTGCACATCAAGGCCTGGAAAGGGCGCGCAAGCGCTACAATGGCTACTATGACAAGAGAACCACTCTCAGGAATTTGAATCCGGGGTACAAGGTTCTCATCCTGCTACCCACGGATCATAATAAGTTACTGATGCAGTGGAAGGGCCCTTACCTTGTGACACAGAAGAAAAACGACATGGATTATCAGTTATTGATAAATAACACCAAGAAGGTTTTCCATGCAAACATGCTGAAAAAGTACGAAGAAAGAGTTCCCATATAGTGCGCCCCCAAGGTAGTATGCTCGCTTGTAGCCGAGGAGACAGATGATGTTGTCCAGATGCCCACATGCAGTGGTAAGAAAACGGTAGGTTGGAATAAGGTGCTAATAAAATCCAATTTGAATGAAGCCTGAAGCTCACAGATAAAGGCCCGACTCCAAAGCAAAGAGGATATTTTCAGATGTTCCGGGCAAAACGGATGTCATATGTTGCAGACTAGATCTCTACAGATAGACCAATCAGCGTGAAGCAATACCCACTACCTTTAGCAGTTCAATAATCAATAGAAAAGGAGGTGCGGTATATGTTGAAGCTTGGTGTGATTGAGAGGTCGTGGTCAGCAAACAATGCGCCTCTCGTGTTTCTCAAAACTGTGTGTCGACTTTCGTCGGCTAAACGACATCATAGTACCCGATGCAGAACCCATACCAAGAGCGGACGTGGTGTCCGCTAAGGTGGCTCACAAAAGTTTTTTTTCTAAATTTGACTTAACTAAAGGACATTGGCGAATACCAATGGAAAATTCTTCTAAAGAGAAGACTGCCTTTTCGTGCTCGGCGGGTTTATTTCAGTTTAAATTCATGCCTTTTGGTTTGAGGACAGCATCTGCAATATTGACGGAACTGATGAGGAAGGTTTTGGATGGGCTCCAAAATGTAGAACACTATATTGATGACATCCTGGTGGCAACAGATACGTGGGAAGAGCATATGAGTACGCTGGAAAAGCTATTTGATAGAATTCAGCAAGCCAGGTTGACCATAAAACCGGCAAAATGTGAGGCGGGCTTTGAAGCCATTTCTTTTCGCGGACACAAGCTGGGGATGGGCCGTATCGCGACGAAAGACGACATCTTGGACAAAACACAGCAGGCCGAGACACCGATGAATGACCAAGAAAGAGGTACAGTCGTTCCTGGGCTTAAAGGGATACTACAAGGACTTTATTCCCGATTATGCCCACATAGCCGACCCGCTTGTCGAACTAAGAAGGGGGCAAGCAATAAGCTGAATTGGACTGCTGAACATGAAAATGCATTCGTAATGTTAAAAGGGTATATGGCAATACCGCCCGTTCTGCTTGCTCCGAATCTGGGTAAAGAGTTTGTGCTTCGCACTGATGCGTAAAACCGAGCTTTAGGATCTGTACTCTTGCAAGAAGAGAATCGCGTGCTACATCCGGTATTTTTTGCAAGCAAAAGATTATCGGCTAGTGAACGCAACTACTCAACCGCTGAAAAGGAATGTTTGGCGGTGGTATGGGCGGTAAAGAAATTCCACATATATCTGTATGGGAGACATTTTAGGATTCAGACAGATCATCAGCCGCTTGAATACTTAACCAAGGCCAAAATGAACAATAATAAAGTTATGAGATGTAGTTTGGCCTCGCAAGAATACTAATTTCAGGTGCAATATATTAAAGGCAGAAATAAAGTTGGAGCGGACTTCGTGAGTAGAGCCAACTGAACAGCTATAGATATCTCTGGCATGTATCTTGTTGTTCTTGTGTTAATGTATCTCTGGGGTTTATCTTGTTGTTGTTGGTGTTATGTGATTATACAAGGGAGTGCGTTGTGGACACGAACATGTTTATTAAGGACTCTGTGCGGACAGCAGCAGTGGTGTGTTAACGTTCTGGAAACGCAATTTGGTGTGCTGTTAGTGGTGTGCGTTTGGTGTGTGCTGGACATCTTCGGTGTGGTGTGTGCTGAGTCCAGAATCGCCACAGAAGATAGTCGGCTGGCTCGATGGCTTGAAGGTGAGGATGACGTGAGCAGTTTTGCATGGAAAAACGCTTGAAAGAGGGTGCCCTTGTCACATATATTAAGGAGCCTAAATTAAATTTTAAAGAAAAAAGGTGTGAAAAAGACGATGCGAATTAACCGAAGAATAAAGAAGAGGAAGAAGCATTCGGTGAGGTGGAGAGAGATGATTGGTGGCGAAGACGAGAAGACGACGACAAGGCTTACGTGGACTAACACCGAGGCTATAAAAGGGCGAGTGAGAGCGAGGCACAAGGGGGAACAGCAGAGAAGCAGAGGCTCCGGCGGGTCAGGGACACTTTGGCTGGAAGAGAGCGACGCCGGCTACTGCTCTGGTTAGCTCGCGTTCTACGGCAACGCATCGTGGACTTCCTGCCGTGCCTGAGCCCGTTCCGGGGAGTCAACATAGGAATCTACAAACTGCTACTGCCAGGAGTATCTCCAGCGCTGTGGCCACCCATCCGGGTGGTGCCCCCAACGCCAACAACACCGGCGTCATCTCCACGGGCGCTTGGACCGGGAGCTTGTATGACGCAGCCAGCAACGCCGCCAGCGACGCCAGCAAAAGCACGTAGAACGCCGCCAGGGACGCCAGCTCAAGCACGCCGAACGCCGCCTCGACGCCGGATACTGAATCCATGCAACGCCGCAGCCATACCGAACCAAACGTGAGCGCGAACGCCGAACGCTAGTAGTAGATGCTGATAACAGCGTGCCCGGGTCCTGTGTATTTATAGCCTTTGTGTGTTGTGTTAGTTTTGTTAGTTTCGTGTTCTAGTGTGTGTGTCACGTAGGGTGTAATAAATGTGCGTTTGTGTGGGCACACCCGTTGCCTAGTCCATTCTTTCGGTCCGAGTGTTCTCCGGGGAGATCCGTGACAACCAAATACGATCAACAAAACACGTGTCGTTTTTCGACCAATGAGCAAATATCCAGCAAAAACGCATCCACACTTGCCTTTCGTAGTGATCGTCAAAAGTGGTCCCGGTGCTGCCTTGTAGAAAGCTGGACATATTAAGGGGTACTAACCTAGATCTCCATGCTCATTCGCTTTCACGTTGCCAAAGAAGAGCTTGCTGCATATCCTTGTGTGACGTGCTCGCATCCAGTCAGTTCCATCGTTGCTGTATAGCCATTACATTACTGGCTTTCACTCTGAAAAAGGTAACGAGCAGAGCTACAAGATGCATCTAATGATGTCTTCGAATTGTCGCTGTAGATCGCTCAAGGGCGCCCTGAGAGGCGACCGCACATTCGTCTGGTCGAACCGGCCGCTCTGACTACATTCGCCTGGTTCTTAGCGCTAGCCTCCAGCTCAGAGCGTTTTGACGTGCTCCGAGAAAAAATTCGCAGCGGCTCCGAGATGAGTTCTCGTGATAGGGCCACTTATGCCATTTCGCGAAAGCGGTGCGAGGCCTCGGCGTCTCTTACGCGTAGGCAGAAGCAAGTGTAGGCTTTTGACGTAGCTAACGTACCGTCTAGTTAACGTAGCGTCTAGTTTTGACTAGTTAACGTAGCGTCCTACCTGCGTTGTGTTTTGTGGGTTCCGCGCTGTGTGAGGCAAAAGGGCGAAGAGATACCGGATAACTACGCTAGGAAGGCGGTCTGTGTTGCTGTCACATGACAACAGCAGCTCAGACGAGGATGACAGTGCTGTCCAATATGGGATGTTCGGAAAATGAGCGTGCCGTGCAACGGAGAGCCGGGATACCGATAGAACCAGACTACATGGAGACCGCGATGCAGACTGTATGTGACGACGTGCTGCTACTGTTGACACCAGCAACCTCCAGCAGCGGTGCCCCGTCGTGCTTCTGGAAGTTAATTACGCCCTCCATCTGCTTCCTGCGCTTCCGCTCTAAAAACTCGCTTACCATTCGGCTTGACTTCTCTCGCTACGCTGTCAGAGCGAGAGCGGCTCCCGCTCTGCCGAATCCAAACCGGATAATGGGAGCGACCAGTTGAGGACACCATTGCTTTTGTCGTTGGACAAGCGCGATCCAGCGATCACGTCTGCGCAGCTCGTATGGCCTGATTGGAAATCTGTGATATCGGGGCCCAGGTGAATTACTATATGTGCTGCTCCAGCCAACCAAGAAACAATTCCTTTTTGACAACGACATTCTTCACTAACCGAGTAAACAGGACTCGCCGTAGCGCGCGGATTACATGCGCTGCTGGCTAACCCGGCGTATCCTTCAACGGGTGCGATGCTGGCCACGAGAGGCGCCTCCGGAGATACGTTCGCCCGCTGCCTTTAGTTGGTGAAAGCTTCAGCACTCTGATGTGCGCGAACGCCCACACGCTGCTCGGCGCGAAGTTTGCGCACGCCCGGGCGGCCGAAGATGTCGGAGAACATATTCTCGAAGGCGGATCAGGTGGTGAAGTCTGATTTGTGGTTCTTGTTGCGGATGTTGGCTGCCCCCCTGAGCAACTTTATTCCTTTCTATCCACCACAACCATTGTATCTCCTTGTCTGTAGAAATAACCTAAAACTCAAGCATTCGCGAGCTTCATGCCGCCGTCGTACGGGTTATGAGCGCTCACTCGGTCGTGGGAGGGCAGCCAGTCCTCCACGCCGTGGTCGTCCTTGACGCTGAAAACGGCAGTGTCGCGTTGGAGGTGCCCAACACGGCAAACAACGGGCAATGTCGAAGAGCTGTTGGGCTGGTTGGCCTTTCAGGTGCGAGACAGCGCAGTGTTTTCCCTTTCTTCTATTGGTCCGTGTTTTTTACTGTTTTTTTAAATATACACTCTCCACTGGCTGACCTCTATGTGGCGCCAGTTTTCCTAATGTGCTTACTAAAGTTGTGACGGAAACGATTTTTCCGAGAGCGTTTCGGGTGGTGTCATACGCTTGTTCGTCGCATGTAGCTGACATGTGTTTGTGAAGTTGCAGGCTAGCTTGCGACAACGACTCAAACCTACGAGATATGCACTATGAATCGTATGCCATTACAGACTTTTCGGCATAAATTGTGATGAAACCGTTCGTCGCACAACGTTCCGGGTGGTGTCGTATATGATATCTCGTTACATTTATCTTCCATGTACTGGTCAAGATGTAGGCTAGCTTATGTTGCGGTTCTAAAAAACAACATTGGTTTGGTTCGGTTTATGGGAGTTTAACGTCACAAAGCGACTCAGGCTATGAGAGACGCCGTAGTGAAGGGCTCCGAGAATTTCGACCACCTGGGGTTCTTAAACGTGCACTTACATTACACAGTACATGGGCCTCTAGAATTTCGCCTCCATCGAAATTCGACCGCCGCAGCCAGGATCTAACCCGCGACTTTCGGGCCAGCAGCCGAGCGCCATAACCACTCAGCCACCGCGGCGGCTGAAAACAACGACATATGCACCTTCAATTGAATGCCTTCCGAGGAGTACATATCGAAACTCTGATGCAACCGGTCGTCATACGTAATTCAGGGTGGTGTCATACGCGCCCGCGAGTGTGTCTGTGTGAATGCACCCATGGACACTAATGCTTTTGTATTCCCACTCGTACGCAGTCTTAAGTGTCTCTGCCGAATTTTTTTTGCTTTTGGCGCCAAGTAGAAGAACGGCATTTATTTGTTCACGCATTTTTATTTCAAATTTTGTGATTCGAGTCAGCATTTGCTTACCCCGCGGCGCCGTCCCGATGTACACGTCACCCGTACATCTCGTCTAGGCGAATTGGCGAATATCGAGAATCAGGCCCGTCGGCTCAGAAACCTAGCAAATATGACCCCCTAGAAAGCTGAGTTTGATATAGACGAAACGAAGAGAATTTTTGTCTGGCATTTCGAAGGCGCATGTAAAGTCAAGCCCATTCCTTGAAAAACATTAATCACGTCAATCATTTTGTCAAACATTCCTTTGATGGCAACCAAAACCAAGGAATCATCTGCATATCTTAAGATGCGCGTAACCATCTCACTAAATCGACTGTTGCCAAACTCACCACTTTGGCTAAGAAAATTTCGCTAATGGATGGCGCAACACAGAAACCAACACACGCTCCGGACTATTCTCTACGAACGTAGAGCTCAGCAGTGGAGCACTCCGAGAAAATTAGTTTACTTCACCACTGGAGCACTCCGAGAGAATTACTTAACTAACATTGTTCACAAACTTTTGCGAAGCGTTCCAGTTGTTTCTTGACAATAATGCTGTAGTGAAGGTGCGCTTGAATTATACTCTCGTTGCAAAAGTTTGCTGCGTTTGGAGCCGTAGGTACAACCATAAACGTACCACTCCACACCCTGGCACCTTCACCCCCCCCCTCCGAATTCAGAAGTGTAGGCATGAAAAGTTGTCGGAATTCCACATTAATGCTAAAAGAATTTAGAAAATTTCTGATTTCGTGTCACTAACTTGCTCGCAATATCCTCCTTTCGTCCACATCACGGGGACATGGCTTCGAGATGAGATATTCCGAATTCTCTCGTCCAGGCTGCGTGGCCGTACGAGCGTATGGACAGTATCGCAAAGGAGGAGGTATCGCTGTTCACTTTCGGTCTGATAGAAAATTTAGTGTTAGAGGCCCAGCAAAAGTTTAATTCATCTGGTTCAAACTTTTTCGTGATATACAGCTCATTGTAGTCGTTATTATTTTTTGTCCACCTGGTTGATCTTTTGCAACTTTTTAAAATCTTTAATTATTACTTTAACACACAAACATTACATCAGCCTATTCTAATCTCGATAAATGACTTCAATGCTCCAGGCGTTAATTACCGTAGCTTTCTTTATCTGGCCGCGAATTTTCCACAGGGAATAAACTGGCAAGCATTTCCTTGTTCTTTGGTCTTAAACTGATAGTAGACTAACCTGAAAGTGATCGCTCTCTGCTTGACATCGTTTTCGCTAGTTAGAATTTTTATCAGGGGGATTTTAATGTGATATTTTGGATAGAATTTCGGACCACACGGTGGTGATCATTTCTTTTTGGCTGTCCTGCTTTTGACCCACTTTAGACCCTCCCTACGCTTCCTGATTTCACTCCTTGTGCTGATGACGTTGCTATCACAAATAGTATGGCTGACGCTTTGGAAACATTTGTTATGCTTAGCCATACGGCTGACAGAAATGAATTAGACAGCTACAATGAAAACATTGTTAGGAACTGGAGACAGCGCTTTGTCTTTCTAAAAAAATCTCAACGTACCTTGAATGACCCGATATTCTGCACGCATAACGCCGTGTTCGACACATCAGGCAAACAAAACGTTTATTCGATCCAGTCAGTGTTGTAAAGAATAACAGGAAGCCTTAGCACCTTAGAATAACCAGTTCGGGTAATGGTGTTTTTAATCTACAAATATGGTAGCTTCTTAAATGCAATCCCCGAAAATTTTGGCGCTCGTTGTTACCAACAAAATCTTCATTTTCATCTGTCATCGTGAGTAATCAAATGACTAATAACGTGGTAAAATAGATAATGCTTTTGCAGCCTAGTTTAAATCATTATTTTCATCTCACACCAAACGTGCTCCAGCCTTCGATTACGGATACTATCATTATTGAACATCGTGTGCGTAACCTAAGATTGAGGTTTATCACAGAAAAATCGACCGGCTCTTCTGGAATACTTAATATTTCTTCTTCGTCATGCATTGTGGACTGCTGGATACATAACTATCGTCTTTCGCTGCCAAAGTAGAATCATCATAGAAGCTGGCCAAGGTAATTCCATTATCAAAATCGTGCGATGAACAGCTCTTACCTAACTACAGACTTATTTTGTTCACATCGTAATATTGTAAATTGTTGGAGTTCAAAATACAGAAACATATAACAGAATTTTCATTTTCAGCAACAAAATTAGCTGAATTTGCACACGAAATTTTCTGAACTCTAAGCTCAGCACCCAGCTTAACGCAATAATTCTAGATTTCCTTCAACATCTCGATATAGCCTTATATTCTAAACCTTTTTGCAAACTTCACATTACTAAGCAAAAGCCTCGCTGGGTTAGCTGGGTTGTTTGCTTTCTATAAGATTGATAACAATAAGCAATTTACAATTCAGCTCACTCTTGTTCAATTGACGTGTCCTATGGCGTCCCTCAAGAGTTGGTGCTTGATGTTTTATTACTTTTAATGTGCATTAATGACTTACCTCAGAATGCCAGCACACATTCATCTTTATGCTGACGACTGCGTATAATCAGATAATCGACACGCCAGACGGTCACCTGCCACTAAAGGCCTCATTTGCTTGCTTAGGTACGAGATGTAAAACGCGGAAAATAAAACTGCATTTTAACAAACCTGTGGTTATATATTTCACTAAAAGACTACTTGCCTTCTTTTCCATTATGATTTCAACGATTTATCCCTGCAGATGACATTTTCATGTCCGAATGAACTGACTTGAAGCACCTTGGCCTCATATTTACCACTAACATCGCCTGGTAGAAACATTTTCATATGCACCAAAGCACTTCCAGGGCTAGCGTACTTGAGCCCCATCTTGACTAATGCTCCAAAAGAGACTAAGTTATTGATGTATAAATTTTATTTCGTCCTGTACTAAATACTATGCATCTCTTGTCTGAAACCCTCATAAATATTGTTGCGGGAAAGAATATATTTACAGATATGTACTCCAGCGAAGGAACAGCTACGACCGGCACTCAGGAAGGAAGGCCTCAGACGTTGCTGGCACATACCCACCACGGGGGTGTGGCCAATACACAGGTGGTTTATTGCTGGGTACAGGAAAGTTTTGACGGGAAAAAGGAGTGGCAATAGGATGTAGCCTGATAGATTGGAAGACGGAAGGACAGGGGTCCTGTTAACTTAGAGATCGCAGACGGTACAATGGCTTAATGTGCATAATAGTATACAATGCCTGTAACGTTTAAATATTGTACTGACTGAGAGCGGGAAGAAGAAATTGGAATGGGAGGCGTTGCGTTTCTTGAAGAACTCAGAACACCGTCAGAACTTCGTTGTCGTCTTCGTCTTCGTCCACCCGTTCACTCGCTCAGTCTCGTCGTCGTCTTCCGGCTTCAGGACCCCCGGCTGATGAGACGCCATCTCGGCGTTAGAGTGGCGACGTATGAACGTCGTGATAAGGTTTTAGGCGGCATACATGGACGACGTCGGCGGAGGGGCCGGAGGACGATGGCGAGCACGCAAGGGGTGCAAATTCATAGCTCACGTTCGGTGAGCAGTTGACGAGAGGCGCCATCATGTAGAAAAACTCGGCGACATTGGTAGCGCAGCTGGTAGGCAAAGCACGCGTGATGGCGTACCGAGTCGTATAATCAGTTGCGACAGTGACGAGAGATGTGGCCAACACGGTGGCAGAGGAAACAAATGGGCCTGTCGTCGGGTGTCCGCCAGTCGTTAGGGTTACGTCGAAGTGGAGCGAAGCAGGAAGGTCGGTCAGGAGGAATCGCAGTGATGTCGGGTGGGAATGAAGGACGTACGGGCTGATGGGTTGGAGGCCAAGGTTTGCATGCTCTTAATGGACGATGGCTTGTACCATAGAGATGGTGGGCAAGTGGTTGTCTCGATCACGTAGGTGCAGGGAGGCAGGGGACATGGCTTCGAGTTCGCGTCGAATGATGCGGGTCACATTTTCTGGAGGCGCAGGAGTTTTCCGGTGCAGCAGGTCTTCACATGAGAAAGTGGCAACCGTGTTGGGGAGGCGTGTGTACGGCTGGCTAATACGCCTGCTTTTAGCTTCCTCGAAGCGGCGACATTACTTAATAATGTCGTCGACTGTAGTGCAATTCTTGTAGACGAGCCGGTTGAAGGCATCGTCGACGATCCCCCTCAACACGTGATCCTCTTTGTCAGATTCGGGCATGTAATTGTCAACTTTGTTGCAGAGGGCCTACACGTCCTGAATGTACGAAACTTAGGATTCCGTAAACGTTTGAGCTCAAGATGCAAGGTCCCTCTTAGCGGCGAGTGTTCGGCCGAGCGGCCGTCCAAACAGGTCGCGCAGTTTCTGCCAGCAGACTCCTAGCTGGTCAAGTCATCTAAGTGAGTTTCGTACCAGACTCGGGCGGTGTCTTTAAATAGAAGATGACATTCGCGAGCATAAGAGTCGGATCCCAGCGGTTGTATGTACTCACGCGTTCATACATCTAGATCCAGTCGTCCACGTCAACGTTGGCGGTGCCAGAAAATGTCCCAGGGTCACTAGAAGCAGAAAAAACGAGTGATGCAATGGCCGATGCTGATGTTTGCTGGCAGGCGTCCTGAGTCATGATGAGCGAAGGCACGTGTCGGCCGCTGCGGAGCTCCGTTGTTGCTAGACGTAGGGGAAAGGCGTACCTCCACCAAATATGTTGCCGGGAAAGAATATATTTACAACTATGTACACCAGCGAAGGAACAGCTACGAGCGGCACTCAGAACACAGTCAGAACTTCGTTGTCGTCTTCGTCCACCCGTTGACTCGCTCAGTCTCGTCGTCGTCTTCCCGCTTCAATATTGAGACATTAACAAATCAATCATTCAAACAAATTAATGAAGTTCATATATCGTGACTCTTGGCCCTTGTCTTCTATCAACCTTACCCCTCTATCGGCGCGCTGTCATATCCAGTTGCTGAAGTTCCTGCGTGCATCGTCAATTATTTGTATCGTGCGTCACATTCTCTCTATATTTCGCCAGATCTTCCTCGGTCAAGCAGGAGTCGCCATAACTTTAACACAAAGCAATCTTTTGCCCGCACTGCTAGCTTCAAATACATTTTTTTCCGCGCAGAGCTGAACATTGGAACTTCATCCCTGGAACAATAAGGTCTCTCCCTTTAAACGCTTCCAAGTAGAAATTGATGCCACATGATCTTGCTGTGTTTAAAGTGTGTTTCTACAATTACACTTCACGCTACTGCAACTTTGATGTGATATTACTATTTTATATACATTTATTCGCGCTTTGCGTATTTTATGACACATATTTGTTCTTTGTACACCATCTTTTGAGCGGTTTACCTCACTCCTGCAATAGCCCCGCATAGAGCATGCGGTGTGTATAGTGTCGTCCATTCTCAGGGTGAACCGTGGATTGCATGGCAGCGCTTTTCTAAGCGCCAATGCGGCCGTCAGAGCCGCGCATCGAAGAGGCATACGATGCGCAGCACCACTTCCAGGACCCTCTCAGCCTGTGTAACTTTCCTTCAATGCCCAACTGTGTCAAACGCGTTGGTGCTCTGAAGCGCGTGGCCGAGCACTCGCGTTGTTACCAGAAGAATGCTTGACCCTGTGCAAAGAAATACTTAAATAGAATTCAGGACTTAACTGCGTATTTCACGCCTTAAACGATCGAGCACCGCACTTTGAACAATCCCCAGTGTGCAGATTACGACTTTTTACAACAGCTTTCGCCTTCGACGTTGCCCTCCTTCAGTTTCAACATATATTCGTGCGCCCTGATACCGATAATAGGAAGGTGATTCCGTTTTGTATATATAAGTCTTTTGACTGCAATTTATAATTTAAATTATGTATCGCTACAGAGTAATCCCATGAAGAGACCGCAGCAAAGCATCCTTCCTAGCATTAAAAAGAAAAATTTGTATCGAAATTTCGGAATTTCCGGTATATGTCTTTCTACTGACTACAACGGAAGTAATATTGACAACTCTTTGGCAATGCCATTTATTCATGCTGTATAATAGCATAACCCATCGATTGAACCACCGGGGATTTAATGGGCACCAGCTTTCCCATGGCATGGTGCTCTGTTGCTTTGGGGTGAAATCTTATAAAATGAATCTTTGACACTAGTTTATATCATGGCGTTCATTGGAATAGCTTGCAAGCCAATGACATACATCGTCATTATCATCATCAGTTTATTAACTCATTCAGGGCATAGGAAATTTGGCACTTCTGGCCCGTAAGTATCCTTCCAAGATAAACCTGTACTTCTTTTCGAGATGTTCTCTGAGCATTTCTATGCAGCACGTCTGCGTGATGGTCGTACTGAAGTATGCAAATGCTGTCTCGTCTTGGAGGAATATGTCACTATTGGCGTTAATAGGCTCTATGAGGGTGCACAGAACCTCGACCACCTCCAACTCGCTCACCCTGGGCAGTTTCCCTGCGCACACAGGAGCGAGAGAACGCCACATGATAAGATCTTAAAGCCAAGAAAAAAATTTGAAGCACAGCATAAAGAGATGACATATGAAGATGGCGTGAAGCTGCGCTAGTGCATAACCCTTTCTATTCTAGACTGGTGTGTAAAGGTTTAGGTCAACACAAGGAGAAAGGGAACACGATGCACTTTGCATAGCGCATTGTTGCCCGTTAACTTCGCCGCGGCATCCTCCTTGCCTACCTTTATTGTGTTAATGCGCTTAAAAAGTACAAAACCCGCCCATACTGACAAAAAAGTTCTTATGAGTCGCAGATTAATATCTTATTTTACTGCAGCAAAATAGTTGGCTATCAAACACGGAGGCTACTAGAGCGCACTGCGTGTCGCGGGTGCCTCTTAGTGTAGGCGACTTTTAAAACGTAGTGTTCGCAGCGCTTTTTCCTCGCGCAGTTCTAATTTCATTGCATGTAACAACTAAAAAAAGCCAAACAATGAAATGCTTTATTCAATAACTGCACAGTGTGGAATAGCCAGTTTTAGATAGCATTTGCGTTTCTTGCGTATGCAACACGCAAGATGGCTGCGCACGGTAGATACAAAGGGCCAACGACGCTTTTAATTGAGCGTTTGCGAACGCTGCTGCTCCTAGCGCTCAGTGGATGTAAAACAGCCAGGTTCAACCACGTTTGGGCAAGGACCTAGAGCCACCATGTGTGGGAAGAGAACAAATGTGAGGCCGATTTTTTCCAAACCAATCCAAACCTTAACGTCGTGGAAAAACGCGTGCTTTTTTGTTTATTTCTCTGTGGGGTGCATTGTCGAGTTTTCACGCTATTCCATCATGCACCCTGTGCGATTGTCGCGTCCTCTCTGTGCTGACATGGACGGAAATCAACAATTTTATGTTGCCGCAAGCGTAGCGATGGTTCATAAAAGATTTTTTAATTGAGGCGCCAACGGGAGTCTTACCTACTCAAGTACAGTTCCCCTTAAGGACTACTGGATATTCATAATGTGGACATCTCATTAACCAAGCAGCAGGTTCGATTTGAAAGAAGGGGACACTGCCCAACTGCCATGATATCATGTGGTGTCGGACACTATTACTAATGCCCATACCGTTAGGGTGCCCGGCTCCGAACCACTCTACTTCACCTTTCGACGGCTAGCTTACCCGAATTGATAGCGCGACCAAGAGATTATCTTCGGAAGGCATATGTAAGCTATGCCGAGCATAAGAACTTATATGCCTAGCCATACAATGACCAAGGTGGGTACCTTTTAGGAGATATAAACAACCATAAATTGCTTTCCTCACACTCTCAGGGAATTATTTTAAAGCTTTTAATTCACAATTACGATTTACAATGACAATCTAAAGATTGCATTTTGCTGAAACACGTTACTGTGTACAAAAATGTAAAACCTATCACCCTGCAATCTACACAGAGGTGAGCCGTGTTCTAAAGCCAGATTACGATTTTAGGAGCGCTGAAATTGTCTTTCTATGACTGACATGTCTGAAGGAACTCCAATGTTCACATAATGTATTAGCAATCATTTAAAGAAGCCACGACTCGGTGCAAAAATGTGCCATTTCACGGCTCGCTGAAGCACCTGTAAAATGACAGGTGTATTCGCAATGCATTGAATTTCGGTAATAATGTGCTAATTTCTCAGTCAGACACCGTCTGCCGGCCTTCCGTCATAAATTGTGCGCTTTTTATGTTTCGCTTTGAGGAAACGGGCGAAACTTGCTGTTTGTGAACTTCATGATTTAGCTGAATTTCCACCACCGCACTCATTTTTAGCTTACCCAGAACTACATTTCCAGTAATAAATAGCTGCATAGGTCCATCAGTTGAATAAAAATAGAATATCTCAAGCACGCAGTAAGAAAGTAAGAATATTAAAGTTTGGGCCGCTATTCTTGCATTATAGAGGCATATATTTCATTGTGATTGCAAATGCAAAGAGATTATGCATGCATAATTTTTAACGCTGGCATGGCTCTATCTTTCCTTTGCTTTTTTTATTTCACTTCGGTTGTCTGCCCTCCTCTCCCCCGACACGCACACATAAAAATATATGCCTATTCAATTAAGACCGGAGGAATGTTAAGGCAGTGTATTTCATTTATATGTAGTTATTCAGCACCCATGTCTTTCCTAGTGTTCAAAGCTGAGGAATTGCAAAGGTGTTATGTGCGGCGACTACAGAAATTATTCCAGGTGTTGAGTTTGTGTGCACATGAAGTGCCTCTATATGCGTTCTTCTGTTGCACGAATACTGGAGGCCAGTGGTGCGTACTGCAAAATTGAAAAGCTTTCCAGCGATGATAACTTTGTTGTCTGTGGAGACCCGGCGTATCCGTTGAAACCACTGCTGTTGAAGCCTTGTGGGGCCTTCCTGACCCCCGTCAACAGGCATTCAATATTGGAATGAATCAAGATCGGCTAGCTGTGGTGGTGGTTTGAGATGGTCGCCACAGAATTTGCATTCTTAAATTTAAAAATGAATCTAACTTCTGAGGCAAAAAGTGGCCCAGATGTACAAAACTGGGGCCGTTCTCACAAACTGACATACATTTATGTGTAGTAGTACGGCGTTTTGAGAAAAGTGGAAACGGCTCACTCTTGGCCAGGGTTCATGTTTTAATGTGAAAGGTTGCCAAGTCAGCGAACATTTACCGTATTGCATCAAGGGATGCGAAGAAAACACTACTTATTGCTTAGGCTAGGTAGAGAGCCTAATTGCGGATCAGTCAGCTTATTGAGACGTGGAGTCCTGTGTTGTGAATAGTCGTAGTAGGAGCTAGATCATCTGGCCGTGAGAGGCCACCAAGCGCTTGCTTAAATCTCCAGGCGCCTCAAGCGGCATTTTTTCTGGACCATAATGGCAAACAGGATAATATGTTTCGAGCTACCAAAACTGCGTAAACTTTCAGTTTCATTGAACACCACTATGCACTGAAGCCGACCTTAACCATAGCATTTTTTTCCTTCTGAATTCATTTTACTTCAAGAAACACTTTTTCTCCGGAACCAAAGTGTTCCTATTAAAAAGGCTCAAATGTAGTAGGGGTTAGGTGGCATCCGCATATGTGTACAAAGTGCTGGAAGGAGGTAAATAAATGCGTATTTTCCTGATCGGATGACGAACCAATGAAAGGTAATGAAAGTACACATCTTTCTGGTGAAATGAAAAGTTGTATTGAATCAAAATATTACTTTCCATGATTATCTTTGTGAACTTCATTTTGTTTATTAAAGGAGGCATGCGAAGATAATATAGTGCCCCAGAGTTTCCTTGTGGGACATTAAATTATTTTTGCATAATATACACTATATTATCTATTTTTGAAAGCAGTGGTCCGCGATATTTATTACTGCCTGCCGATGCGCTGGAGAGCCACTACAATCGTCTGCAAGTAGGTATAGGATTTCCTCTTGTATCATGAGGTGAGCTACAGGCATCCATGTTTTGCAGCTTAATTCTGCCTGCTTTAAACGTACTTCAGTGAGTGCTCGCTTTCTTTCCCTCGCGAGCGTGCTTTTCGAAATACCCAAACGTCATGATACGACCACAATGTCTTTTTAGTTCATCAACATATCATGCCTTAACCTTTTCTTGACAAATTTAATATACTAAGTCCTGGTTCCTTTTTCCCACAGAGGACCATCGACATCACCAGTAAAGCATGCAACAATGAAAATTGCGTAACAGGAACTTCATACTGTTGGCGTGAAATTTACAATGACAGGTGAAGGTATTGTGATTAACGTAGCTGACACACTGACAACCCTTTGCATGTGAAGCCTTCACAAAAATTAGCGCACATTTGGACAGCCGTCGCGGCTTGGAAGGACTCTCACCCGCGCGTGCCATAGATAATTCGAGAACCTTTGAAAAAATTTCACTCATCGCTGATGGAGAACGCGTAATCTTGTGTGTGTTGAGTGGTGCCCTACCCACTTCGTTCACTCGAGGAGGCGCATAAGTACAAATAAGTGACCTCAGGTTTCTGGAAGCCTATCTCCATGCATCACTAATGGCGATCCGCGCACGGGGCGAGTGTGAGAGACGCAATTTTATTGTGCACGCCATGTGGCGTGCGCGCGCCTTCCTTGGCGCGAAGAAATGGACACACGAGGTACGCCGCCTTATTAAATTCGTCTAGCGCCGTCGCTCAACGCCTGCATTGCTAAAGCTTCGGAGAAGCGCTCCCGCACGACTCCCTGCTCGACGCTACTCGCCCAGCCAGGGACCACCGAGCCGGGCCGCGCCAGTCTTCTGCAGGCTCCGCCGTCATGGTCGGACTCTCGCAGTGCCCGGTGAACAAATTCTGCTTTGTATTGTTTGACTCTCTCGTGCATTGGCGCAATTCAGATGCAGGATCTCTCTCGCATTGTAGCCTCTTTCTAGTGTTACTTTACATGTCTTGCATTATTTTGCGGATCACATTCTGCGTTGCTACGAGTGATTTAGAAATTCCTCTATATCGTGTCTTTGGTATATGAAGTTTTTTTCTGAACCTCTGACTCTGACTCAGTCTCTAGCTTTCTACCGGAGCCAGACCACGCCTCTCTGTCACTTGGTCGCCGGTTTCTGGCTGATCTTGCCACGTTGAGTCGAGGGCATCTCCTGAGAGACCTAAACCGCTGCCTCCACAGGCATAAGGTAGTCTCAGAGCGCACGCGACATTCGCACATAGTTGACAGAGCCCGATGTGAAATGGGATGCCTGACAAGACAACACCGTTCTGGCGGGAACGTTGGAAGATTGCGGATTAAAAGCTGCAGAGTACAGCTTATCTGCTTATTTTACAGTTACTTGAAAAGTAACGATGCAGCTCCTTCTCGGGGCATGGTGAGCGCTTGCATACTTCAGTGGCTTTCACCTTGATGTCCCACGTATACTAGTAGCATCACTTCTGAGCAAAGAAGTATTCACTTTGTAACCCATCATGATGTATGTGGTTACAGATGATGTGCTTTTTTTCCTCTTCATTTGTGTTTAAATTTTGCTTCCACGGCTTTTTAAAGCTCATCTGAGTCAAACTGCAAAACAAAATCTGATTTGAGAATAAAGTCCTGCAGTAGCAAAGGCTGTTGTGCTGTTTGAGTATTTCAGTTTGTCCCTCGAAAACACAAACAACCTCTTTGTTATCAAGCAAGATTTGTGGGTCAGGAGTACATCTATGTGACCAGAAGAATATTATTGAAGCTGATAAAATAAAGCTCTCGATAAGCACAAAATGTGCCTTATAACCATGGCATTGAGTATAGTCAGCAGTGTACTGCTATACACAAGCACGAATATGTCTTATTCTCATCTGGCATCACACCTTATAATTGTCTCCTGCTGGATCTATTTTTCGCTACTCTCCTCTGTTACCTTTTTCATGCATTTAATCATCCTTTACTCTCAACCACTATTGCATACCCCTATTTTGCCCTGAGGCAATAAACATCCCTTAAATTAGTAAAGTGCTGGTCCTAGATGTTCGGTACTTGTGGGAACAGCCTGGTTCTGCCGACTTTCCACGTGTTTCAGATAATTCCACTAATTCTGGGTTCATAACTACACTTTCCCTTAGTACCTTGTGCAGAATGATCTCACGTTTAACTTGCGCCATATCCGTCCTGTGCAAAAAATTTCGTTAACCACTTCTCTCTCGCAGCTGCCGCATTCCTACGAAGTCCAAAAATACTAATATGAGAGGACGAATATACTACGATTACTGCCTGGTTATAAGCACTAAATCATCTTCGGTTGTGGCGTTGAGAAACGCCATTGGTATGCGGGCATTCTGCTATGGAGAGTACGTGCTGTTCGGAACACGAGTGCAGACATCATCGGCGTCTCATGACGAAAAGGAGCACCGTTCGCCGGTGATTAATTGCCGCGGGGTAGCGTGGTCAGCGAAATCTTGCACAAGAAAACCTACTACATGGGTGGGACAAGCTGAGGTTACCTTAAGATTATAGTGTACGAGGTCGCATGACCATTGGCAACGCCAACCCAATCGCCCCTCTTGTAAGGCTGGAGGCCTTTGAGGTATCTGAAGTAAGAAAAGCTACTGTGTGAGCGGGAGGTCAAGAAAAGACAGAGGACGCCAAGCCCAGTGCAAAGAAATGATTCGGGAAGATTTTCAACCGGTCGAAGGCACTCAACACAGAAAATATTTCTCCGGCGTTCTCGCAGGACGCATTGTTACCAACCCCCCCCCCCCCCCCAAAGAAACGGCGGCGCAGCACATCGTAAAACCGCGAGCAAAAGTAAAAGATCACCTCAGCCCGCCCTGAGCCTTGCCGCACTCCATGCGGACACCGCCTTGCTAAGGTAAATGACACCCACAAAACAGACCTAAGTGAAAGAAGTAATTATCTTAGATTCTGTTCCAGGAATTTTTATCGTAGTAGGTCGCAACAACTAGAACAAGGAACAATCGACCAAGAGCAAGCATCCGCAGCATCTCCTATATAGAGATAATTAAACTTCTTTAGCGAGGCCTGCAAGAAAACATACCATTAACTGCTACATGTTTTTAAGTGCTCAGCTTGAGTGCCGCCGTTCCTAAAGGTCTTTATCGCCTTTAACTGCAATACTTTTTATTTAATATTGCACGTTATATACTAATCATATTTCATTTTCAGTGCGCTAGAACTTATAGTGGGCATTCCACGCATTTAGTCGTTGTGTAGTTGTTTTTCTGTCCAAAGTTCGTTTTGTGGCAGGCTGCTAACCGCAAAACAAACAAAAAATGAACACAAACTCATTATCGCTATCCCAACTACTGCCATAATTGAACAGTGGATCTGAATACCGAAACCAAAGTGAAACCCGAATGTCTTGCGCACGTAATTCGCGTTTGGCATAGCGACGCAAACCAACCATCTTTTTTTTTAATTTTGTGTTGTGGGAATTTTTTTCTTTCAGCTGTCCGCCTTCTTTATTAGAATTTATTTGTGTCCTTTACGTTTAAGTGGCATGGGCCGGGACCTTTCTTAGTTCTGTTTATTGAAATCCCAGCATAGTAAAACAAAGAAACAAACCTCAAGAAACACTGCGGTGACCGGCCATCCACTGAAGACTCCATGCTTCGGAACGCGCTGGAGAGGTGTATCTTACTCTTGATTGCGGTATTAAAATCATGAGTACAAAAGGTTAGCACAAGTGGCCCGTTACTGGTGTGAAGTAATCTCTTGCGGCGCTGTGGCAAACAAAAATGCCAACAGCAAGAAACAAAGCCTTCATCAACCTCAATCCTCCGTCTGGCCGGAGGTTCAGCAGAATGTCATTGGCTGTAAAGAGTTCCTTTTTTTCGTTTTTTCCCGCGTAGAGGCAGCGTCCAACGTCAGCGGCATTTGGGTCAAGCGATTTAATTGGCCAACGAGAGGAACACAGGCGTCGGAGTCCGCGTATCACCGGACTTTGTGGCGTGGCTCGAAGACTCTTGCAGGCAGAGAGCCCAGCGACCCTCATGGCCCAGTCAGAAAAGAGCATCGTGGTCGGTCACTACTGTGAAATAGCGACCAAACTTGTAAGGATAAATTTGGCTGATGCCCTCCGAGAGGCTGAACACGCGCGCTCAGTAATTGAGCAATTCCTTTCGGCGACACAAAGAAGACAGCTATCAAATGCAAAAACGCTCTCATCACATTTCCGGTCCTTGGCCAGCATAGCCCCAGTACCTTCTCGAATGGCATCAGTGAGGACCGGAATATTGGCTGCGGCCTCAAAATGCGCTAAAATAAGTGTCATGATCAGCACCATAATGAGCGACGAAATCTTCCGGATCGGCTGTGCTCCGCATAAAAGGAACGTCTTTAACAATGGAAGTAACAGTGGCAGCAAGACGGTCGAGGTATGTGGTAAACGTATGAAAAAGCACACAATGTCGTCCAGGCAGAACGGCCAAGTGGTGCGCTTGGAGCCTCGAGCCTGTTGAGGTGGATCAATTATACGTCCGCGACCAGAAGCCAGCAGACGGCAAGGACAAGGCCTCCATTTGTCGAAGCACAATCTGGGTGATACTCCGAGATGATGGTATTAAGCGCGGTTGGGTCTTCTCTACGCGGAACGATTCGTCAGCCTCATTCTCCAGCCTTGGTCTAAAACCGTCAGTATTCCATGATGTCAAAAACCTCCGGATTGTGCTTATACACGAAGAGGCTGAAAACGTCATCCGCATATGTCTAAGCATTCGTCCAACTTTGTATTTTCTTTATGTCATGCCGTCGACTTTCATGCACAGGGTTAACGCACCCCAATGTCAGTCAATTCTGGTCATGTGGATTTTTGTTTTCGTTTGGTTTATGTGAGTCTAACGTCCCAAAGTAACCTGACGTTCTTTAACGTGATATGACATCGCACATTACACGGCCCTCTAGAATTTTGCTCCCTCGAAATTCGACCGCCGCGGCCGGGATCGAACTCTCCTCTTTCGGGTCAGCAGTCAGCAGCCGAGTGCCATAGCCCCTGAGCCAACGCCTAGGCTGCGGTAGATTTTTGCACGCGGACTCCTGGCTGGCAGCTAGCTGATGACCGACCGCCCTACTTAATACAACATAGAACTTTTGCTTCAAAATTTTCCGAATAGGTCGACTTGTCTTTGTGCATCCCGCATACATTCACACCGTGCGCTTCAGGTGGAAGACAAGGTTGCCAAGCTGAAGCGCCAAGTCATAGCCGCTGTGCGTGCTCGCAGGCTCAATTTGCTGTCTAGTCATGTGCATCAACTCTGTCCATTCAATAGAAGGTGCCAACATCACGAATTTATGATTAGACAGTCGGGATTACGGAAGCCGTTGCACCCTTTTATTGTTATTATCAGAATATGTAAAATGTACATGAAAGAGAAAGAGAAACCGGAAAAGGAACGCTTTGCCGAGCTTAACGCCAATTGAAGGTAAGTGAAGAGAAAAAAAGAGAAAAAAGAAAAACGGATGAAG